>NC_064634.1:402436212-402601942 GCF_023864275.1 Schistocerca cancellata | reverse complement strand
GTCTTTGTTAGTGATGTCCTTATTGAACGCCATGAATAGTCGTATTTAAGTCATTGAGTAGTTAAAAAGCTGTCAAAGTAAAATACCCGCCATCTGCTTAAAATTGTAGTTAGTTCGAGTGGGAAACTGAGGTGATAGCCTTGACTGCACTCACACGGTACACTGGGGATACTTTAGGGTGATCTCTATTAAACACACCAATTTTTCAGGCACTCTAAATTCCTGCATTGCCTCATAAAGTTTGGACCGGTTTATTGTATCATATACAGATTTAAAGTCAATGAAAAGATCGTGCACACTAACATTGAATTCATTGGTCTTTTCTGCTGTTTGTCAGACAGTAAATACCTGGTTTACAGTTGACTTTCCTGGTCTGCATCCCACATTGATAGCTTCCAATAATATCTTCTGCTGTAGGTGAAAGTCTACTAAACAGAACATTTGATAGTACTTTATATATAATATTTAAAAGTGTTATGCCTCTGTAGTTGCTGCATTCAAATAGATCTCCTTTCTTATACAGCAGACGCACTATCCCTACATTCTATTCTTCTGGTAACTCTTCCTTTTCCCAGATGAGGCACACAATCTTGTAGATCCTATGATTTAGCTCAACTGTTTCAGCTTTCAATAGTTCAGATGTTATTGTCAGTCCTTGGTGCCTTATTGTTCTTCAATCGGGCAATTGCTTTGTTCACTTCTCCTTGGGAAGGGGGAGGTACTATGGCATCATCTTCTGGAGCGACTGGGATATCTTCAATGGGGGGATTCTGAAGTATCCAACAGTTCACTGAAATATGTTACCCAACGCTCAAATACCTCTTGGTCATTAGTCGTGTCCCATTTTTACTTTTACACAGGTTGATGTGCTGCTTAAATGCTCTTCTTTCGTTATTAATTTTCTGATAAAATTTTCTAACTTCATTTGTTTTTCTAATTGTCTCCAGTTCTTCAATCTGCTTTCTTTCCCATTCCCTCTCCAGTGGAGTTTCTTCTCTTCTTTCCTTTTATCTTGATACTTTTGTACTGCTAAACGAGTATATGATTTCTCAAGCATTTTCCTGTATGCCAGATTTTTCTCCTGACTTATTCTCTTACATTCTTCATCAAACCAGGAATTCTTCGGTTGTTTTCCTTTTCTCCCTAGCACTTTTTCTGCTGCTGTAATGACAGCATTCTTCATCAAACCAGGAATTCTTCAGTTTTCCTTTTTTCCCTAGCACTTCCTCTGCTACTTTAATGGCAGCATTCCTGCAAGTGTTCCGTTCCTGATCCAGGTTATCACTTACACTAGGGGTGTATAATGCAAGATTCTCAGCGACCTTCTCAGAGTACGTTTTAGAGATGTCTTCATTTTTTAACTTCGATACCATATACTTACTTTGAGGTGTTTCCTTGACTTTTCTTTCATTGGTTATTCGAGCTCTTAGTTTCGCAATTACAAAGAATCTACACTAACTCCTCTGTAAGTTCGTGCATCTAGTAAGTTTGAGGAATGCCTGCCATCAATAATTACATGATCAATTTCGTTGCAGGTATGCTGATCAGGGCTACATCATGTTGGTTTATGAACCCATTTGTATGGGAACACGCAGTGGTTAGCACACTGGACTCGCATTCGGGAGGACGACGGTTCAATCCCGTCTCCGGCCATCCTGATTTAGGTTTTCCGTGATTTCCCTAAATCGCTTCAGGCAAATGCCGGGATGGTTCCTGTGAAAGGGCACGGCCGATTTCCTTCCCCATCCTTTCCTCACCCGAGCTTGCGCTCCGTCTCTAATGACCTCGTTGTCGACGGGACGTTAAACACTAATCTCCTCCTCCTCCTCCTTGTATGGGAACATAGTGCTACCTACAGCCATGTTACGTGACAATGCAAACTGAATAACTCTGTGGCCATTGTTATTTGTGTATTCATGGAGTCTGTGCTTTCCTGTTGCTGGGATGTAATGTTGTTCTTTCCCCATCTGTGCGTTGAGGTCTTCAATAATTATTTTAGTGTCATACACACGGCATCTGTCGTAAGCTCTCTCGAGGCTCTCAAAGAAGGTGTCTTAATCCTGGTCATCTGATACTTCTGTGGGTGCATGTACAATGATCAATGAATAGTCTGAGAATCAGGTCTTCAATCTCATATGTGAGATCCTAGATGTTATTCCAGTGAATCCACTCACTAAGTGTGTAAATTTTTGTCTTACTGCGAACCCTGTACCAAATTCATGGTGGCTCTCTGAATCATGGTAGAAAATTATCCAGTTTCCCATGTCAGGCACTCCATGTCCAGTCCATTGTATTTCCTGTAGGGCAATTATGCTTGCCTTGATTTTATCGAGTTAATCTGTACAGCGATTGTACGTTCCAGGTTTCAATAAACACATCATTTTTTCATTTTCGTTTGCCTTTAACAGTACAATGTCGTCGTCCATAAATCCGTCCAGCATCTTTGCTCTGAGGTTTCTGCACAAGAATTTTTTTTTTACAGGAAGGGGTTCATAGCTGCTTGACCAACCTCCAGCTTGGAGGGCCAGGATTTGTATGAGGTTTACTCCTTTAGGGAAGCTGGTTTCACTGCGCCTATAGAGCCCTCCCTGCCCTATGTTGTGGGACACACTTTGTCTGGCTCCTTTGTCAAGACCACTCCAGCTACCACGGGGCCCCAACCTTTTCAGCACTTTTCCCCTTCCATGCTGCATGTCTGTCCTCTTGCTATCCCTTTTCCCCTCCCTTGGGGAACATGTCTGGGGTATTAGTGGAAACGTTCTGCATTGTGTTGCTGACCTGTGAACAGTCTCGACTTTCTTTTTGGCTCCTTTTTTCCTTTCTTTGTTTCCCTTCTCCTCTCATTCCTCCGCTTTGGCATTTGAGGATCCTCTTTTTTTCTTCTTCCTCCCTGTGCGCACCTGAAGGCCGGCCCGCACGTCTGATGCGTAAAAGGTGACTGTGTAACACGTAATTCCTAGCCCTGGGTCAACAGGTGGGGTTCGCATGTACCCCCTGGTACAGCCCAGGCCCAGGGAGGGATGATTGCCTGAGCTGTGACCTTTGCAGATTGCCCATTGGTCCCTTCGTCAGGTGGTGTTCGGGAGGTGTGAAAAATCACCTAAGGTGGGTGCGCCCCCTTGTGTAGGGGGCCCCCAATTGGAAGGAGCGCACCATCGGAGATGCTGGCTATCATGGGGGATTTCCTCGCGATGAGTCACTCGTCCTCTCCATCGGCATCGACAAAACGAAAACGTAATCAGGCTACTGATTTGAAGACCCTTCCCGCTGCACCGCGGTTCCTTGTGGTATCACATACTGAAGATGGTCAGTCCTTTGCCACAGTCAGTCCGTTTATTATTCAGAAAGGTGTTGATGCCATTGCTGGCCCTGTGAAATCCTGCTCTCATTTACGGAATGGCACTTTGATTTTGGAGACGGCTTCTGATGATCGAGCACAACTACTATTTGCTGCGTCGCTTCTCCACGGCTATCCTGTTTGTGTCGAGGCACATAGAACTTCGAATTCTTCCCATGGTGTAATTTACACCAGGCTGCTTTACGGTCTAACCGAGGCTGAAATACAATCTTACCTCTCTGATCAGGGTGTCATTGCCGTTCATCGTGTCATGACGAAGGTCGATTACTCCTTGTGCCCACATGCACTCTTTTCCTCACCTTTGATAGGCTGGTGCTGCCATCCAAGATTACAGTAGGCTACGAAATCATCATACTCTGGCCGTACATTCCGAATCAGATGCGCTGTTACCAGTGTCATTGGTTCAATCACACTAGAACATCATGTCCACACTCCGGCCAAATGCGTAATATGTGGCAGGGGTGCACACGAAGGTAAATGCCTGCCTCCTCGCTGCTGTATCAACTGCAAGGGAAGCCACGTCGTTTCATCCCGGGATTGTCCCGTGTATCTAGACGAGTGGGCTGTTCAAGAGATTCGGGTAAAGGAAAAAGTGCCTTACTCAGTAGCTCGCAAGTTACTGGCTAGCCGAAAACCCTGTGTTCTCTCGTCTGGCACTTACAGTTCAGTTCTTGTTACGCCTCACTCCATGAAGGTCAAGCAACACTGTCCCCCCGTCCCCCTGTGCAACAAACTGTCAAACTCTCGCCTCAAGAGGTGAAGTTAACCACTACACAATCGGCAGGCAGGAAAGGCCAGAAGGAGTAGTCCCGAGACGACTTCCTCTGCCTCTCCAGCCAACCAACACCCAAGTCTTCCCCTAAGCAGAAGGACTCAAAGAAGTCCACTAAAGACAAACAGTCTTCCCCCTTCACCAACTTGAAGATTCTGCTTAATAGTGTCGCCATGTTGTTGCTTAGCCCAGCCAGCCTTTGTCTCACCAGTGGGCACCACCAACCATTTTTCGGTGTTGGGCTCCACTGACCGACCACACAAGCACGCCGATGCTTGTCTGGACCCCATAGAGCAGAATCCTTCTGCATCTGTGCCCTGTTGTAGTGACTCTCCACCGGCTGTCCCTCGGTGGACACTGAGTTGACACCCCTACATCTCTTCCTCCTCATGACTGTCCTCCAATGGTACTTTCGCGGCCTTCAGTCCCACCAAGAGGATTTACGGCTGCTTCTAGCATCGCAGCACCTCTTGTACTTTGTCGTCAGGAAACGAAATTGCGCCCTCAACATGCTTTGAGGTTCCACATTGCTTACTGATTCATTTTGACCTTCCCCCTGAGGTCGACATCCCATATCATGGGAGCATCATGCTGCTTATACGGGATGACCTTCATAGTCAGTCCATCTCCCTGACTACCCATCTTCAAGCTGTTGCCATTCGCCTCTTCCTTCCCCTCCTGACTTTCTCCCTCTGTACCTCCGTCCTTCGATGTCACCAGGGCCATCTTCATTCAGCTTCTTGGGCAGCTACCTCCACCATTTTTGATACTTGGTGACTTTAATGCACATCATCCCCTTTGGGGTTCTCCCAGGACCTGCCAGAGAGGTGCCCTCTTGGCCGAGATTCTTAACCAACTCAACCTCTTCTGCCTTAACACTGGTGCACCCACTTTCCTTTCTGACTTGTCGCACACCTATTCCCATTTGGACCTATCCTTTTGCACTGCCCAGCATGCCCATTGTTCTTTCTGACGCCTAGCGACCATTTCCTGTGTGCTCTCTATCTGCTGACTCCAACCCCATCCACATGAATGCCCAAATGGCAGCTTACTAAGGCTGACTGGCGGCTTTACTCCTCCCTGGTGACCTTTGCAGAACAAGATTTCCTCAGTTGTGATGACCAGGTGGACCATCTCACAAACGTTATCCTTACTGCTGCTGAGCGTTCCATTCCTCGCACTTCCTCTTTACCACGTTGTGTCCCAGTCCCTTGGTGGACTGAGGCATGCCGTGATACTATGAGGGAGCTAGATCATGCTGTCAGTTCATCCCGGTCCTCTGCTGCAGGGCCAGATGCTATCCACATTCAGATGTTGCAGCACATCTCTCTTACGGGCAAGCACTTTCTGCCTAACACATACAACTGCATCTGGCCTGAGGGCACATTTCCTGGGTGCTGGTGTGAAGCCATGGTCATACCCATACCTAAGCCCGGTAAGGATAAAAGCCTTCCTTCTAGCTACTGCCCCATCTCTCTTAATAGCCGTGTTTGCAAGGTGATGGAACGTATGATTCATGCCCAGCTGGTGTGGTGGCTTGAATCTCGCCATTTACTCATGAATGCGCAGTGTGGATTTTGTGTGCGGCATTGACCATCTCGTTACTTTGTCCACCCATGCTGTGAATGGTTTTCTGCGGAAATCCCAGAATGTGGCTGTGTTTTTCGACATGGAGAAGGCCTACGACACCTGCTGGAGAACTGGTATCCTCCGTACTCTTTACACTTGGGGCTTCCGTGGGCCCCTGCCCAGCTTTCTTTGGGCATTTTTACAAGACCAAGTTTTCAAGATGTGTGTGGGTTCTGCTTTGTCTGACATCTTTATTCAGGAAAATGGTGTGCCTCAGGGTTCCGTCCTGAGCGTCGTCCTCTTTGCTATTGCCATTAACCCTATCATGGCCTGTCTCCTGCCGGGCGTCTTCTGCTCCCTTTTTGTCGATGATTTTGCCATCTGTTGTGGTTATCCCTGGACCTGTCTCACTGAGCGGTGTCTTCAGCACTGTCTTGATCGTCTTCACTCCTGGAGCATCGCCAACGGCTTTCGCTTTTTCAATGACAAAACCTTCAGTATGAATTTCTGGTGGCACAAATGGTTTCTCCCACCATCTCTCCCACCATTTCTCCCACATCTTGGGCCTGTTGCCCCTCCATTCATTGACACTACAAAATTCTTGGGTCTCATGCTCAATAGCAAACACTCTTGGTCCTCCCATGTCTCTTACCTGGCAGCCTGCTGTACACAGTCCCTCAGTGTCCTCCGTGGTACTTCTTGGGGTGCCGACGAACCACCCTTGTCCGTTTGTACCAGTTCCTTGTCTGTTCGAAACTCGACTATGGGTGCTTTGTTTATGCACCTGCATGCCCAGCTCTTTTACGCTGTCTCAACACTATCCATCATCGTGGCATCCATTTGGATACGGGTACCTTTTACACCAGCCTGGTTGAGAGTCTGTAAGCTAGAGCTGCTGAACCACCACTGTCCTACTGCCGTGACTTCCTCAGCAGGTATGTCTCCTTCTTTAATGATTCCTTAGATAGTCAGCATGGGGCTTGTCCCTCTTCCCTGTTACCTCCTGGCATCTGCTTTCACCACTTGCTACGGCAGCTTAACTTCAAGCTACCTGCAACTTTCCCTGTGGGTGTGAACCCTTCACTACCTCGGCTTCGTGAAGTGGTCCATGTTAACCTTGGCCTTCATTTGCTTCCTAAGGACACTACTCTAGCCTCGGTCTATCGCCTCCTGTTTCACGACATTCGCATGGAACTTAGCAATAGTACCTTTGTATAACTGATGACTTTTGGACTGACAGTGGGGTCGGGTGTGCATTCGTCATTGGCACCCGTGTCTTTCGCTATTGGCTTCCGGCCCACTCCTCAGTCTTTACAGCCGAGCTTTTTGCCTTGTAACAGGCCACGGAGTACATCTGGCGACACAGCCTTCCCAATAGTGTCCTCTGCTCAAACTCAATCAGCACCCTCCAAATTCTTTGTGCTCTGTGCACTGCTCATCCCTTGATGGAGCCAATGTCACATTTCTGTGGGTCCGTGGTCATGTCGGTCTGCCAGGAAATGAGGCTGCTGATGTTGCTGCCAAGGCTGCAGTCTTATCTCAGCCCGCGAGTACCTATATTCCGTCCAGTGATATCTGCATTGCCATCTGTCAGGCGGTGGTGTCCCTTTGTCTTTGCCAATGGTTCTCCCTTCACAGGAATATGCTTCGGCCTATTAAGCCTCTTCTGGCACCTCGGACGACCTCCTCTTGGCCCTCCCGCTGGGAGGAGATTATTTTAACTCGGCTGCGTATTCGGCACTGCCTTTTTAGCCATTGTCATTTGCTCAATAGCGCTGCCCCACCACTTTGTACGCATTGCGCCCAAATTTTAACTGTCCACCACTACCTGCAGGAATGACCTTTTTTAACTAATTTACGTTCCATCTTGGGTTTGCCATCTGATTTATCAGCTGTTTTAGAAAATGATGCGTGGGCTGTCTCCCAAGTTTTACTTTAATCCAGCGAAGCAATATGGTGAAGACCATTTAATTTTTAGTTTTGGAGCTCATTTTTTTAAAGCTGTTTTTCCACGTGTGTTGTTTAGATGTCTCCTATTCTTTCCATTGGGACTGACATATAGTCGTTTCCCTTGTCTGTGTGTTTGCGTTCTATAGTTTTGACTTGGGTGCATATGACGTCAGTTGTTTTTTGCACCCTAAAACAAAACAAATAAGACCCTGCCAGTAGCTATGCTAATGCTGACACAACTCTTGGCTTCATCAGAGCACGCACTCTCTCCCATTCGGCACAAGGTACCTTTGATAAGGTGGTGTCCCCTGTGAAGGACAATTTTCTTTTCCACTTAACAAAATATTTGCATCTGTACCTTTAATGGCGTGCATATTTTCCTTATCTTGTTCTGCCCTCCTCATGATCTAAGCATTTTTTTAGCCACACAGCAGAGTCATAATATTTTGACCGGTAAGTGCATTTGATATTTTTCATAAAGTGGGTTCAGAATTATAAAATATATTATTTCATCAGGAACAGCTTATGTTGTTCAGATTCAGTGACTGTAAAATGTGATCTTTAAATGTGTACTAGGTGGGAGCAGCAGCAAAATTCGTAGCTTGCGCAATCCATCATCCAAAATGTCAAAGTCTGAGGTTGATGTGCGTGGCCGCTTGCAGTTATCTGACCCTCCAGAGGTGCTGAGAGACAAGGTGCGGAAGGCAGTCACAGATTGCACCTCAGCCGTAACATTTGAGCCAGAATCTCGTCTCGGTGTGGCCAACCTCATAGTGATGCACAGCCTGTCATCAGGAAAGTCTCCAGAAGAAATTTGCTTAGCAGCTCAAGGACTTGATACTGGAAGGTAAGCAGAGGGCACACTCTGGTGCAATACATGGAGAAAAGCTCATATAATATGAACAGTAATAATGTTAAAGCAAAATAGATGACAGTTGTATGGACCATTAAGTCTTGTGATAATTTTTTGGTCTCATGACAATGACTGAATTTGATTACTGGGTGTTTGATTGATCAGAATTGCAAAGATAATGTATCTTTTGATGTTACAGCAAGCATAAGCAATAATGGCTCCACAGTTCACAAAATATAAAAGATCAGAGAAAGGAATGACAGCTCAGTTATACCGTCGAAGTCACTTCATCTTTGCATAGCTATTACAACCTACAAACATTTGAGCCTTGGTCCCTCTCAACAATATTTACTCCCCATATGCAGTGTGTAGTTTCTAAAAATTGTCAGTGCCAGAATGAACCTTTTCAATTATACAAACCCTCCATCCCAGTCATAAAAATCGCAAGTTTCAATCTTTGAATACTTGTGACAAAATCTATGACAAATCATTTTTTACAAAATGCTAATCTGAAATTCAGATTTTTAAGCATAATTCCTTATAATCAAAACAATGAAACCACACACACACACACACACACACACTCAGAGAGAGATTAACTATACCTTCATGTCGTAGAATGAGTACCATCAACTTCTTTGTCAGTTTGTGCTGTAGTGCTATTTCCTCTCTGTTAGATTCAATACATCTTGATTCATTATTTAGTACACCCATCTAATCTTCTGCACTCTTCTATAACACTGCATTTCAAAAGGTTCTGTTCTCTTGTTATCTGAACTGGGCACTTTGCATGTTTCACTTCCATATGATGGTACACTCCAGGCACAATCTTTTGAAAAGATTTCCAAATTTTATATTTATACACTCCTGGAAATTGAAATAAGAACACCGTGAATTCATTGTCCCAGGAAGGGGAAACTTTATTGACACATTCCTGGGGTCAGATACATCACATGATCACACTGACAGAACCACAGGCACATAGACACAGGCAACAGAGCATGCACAATGTCGGCACTAGTACAGTGTATATCCACCTTTCGCAGCAATGCAGGCTGCTATTCTCCCATGGAGACGATCGTAGAGATGCTGGATGTAGTCCTGTGGAACGGCTTGCCATGCCATTTCCACCTGGCGCCTCAGTTGGACCAGCGTTCGTGCTGGACGTGCAGACCGCGTGAGACGACGCTTCATCCAGTCCCAAACATGCTCAATGGGGGACAGATCCGGAGATCTTGCTGGCCAGGGTAGTTGACTTACACCTTCTAGAGCACGTTGGGTGGCACGGGATACATGCGGACGTGCCTTGTCCTGTTGGAACAGCAAGTTCCCTTGCCGGTCTAGGAATGGTAGAACGATGGGTTCGATGACGGTTTGGATGTACCGTGCACTATTCAGTGTCCCATCGACGATCACCAGTGGTGTATGGCCAGTGTAGGAGATCGCTCCCCACACCATGATGCCGGGTGTTGGCCCTGTGTGCCTCGGTCGTATGCAGTCCTGATTGTGGCGCTCACCTGCACGGCGCCAAACACGCATACGACCATCATTGGCACCAAGGCAGAAGCGACTCTCATCGCTGAAGACGACACGTCTCCATTCGTCCCTCCATTCACGCCTGTCGCGACACCACTGGAGGCGGGCTGCACGATGTTGGGGCGTGAGCGGAAGACGGCCTAACGGTGTGCGGGACCGTAACCCAGCTTCATGGAGACGGTTGCGAATGGTCCTCGCCGATACCCCAGGAGCAGCAGTGTCCCTAATTTGCTGGGAAGTGGCGGTGCGGTCCCCTACGGCACTGCGTAGGATCCTACGGTCTTGGCGTGCATCCGTGCGTCGCTGCGGTCCGGTCCCAGGTCGACGGGCACGTGCACCTTCCGCCGACCACTGGCGACAACATCGATGTACTGTGGAGACCTCACGCCCCACGTGTTGAGCAATTCGGCAGTACGTCCACCCGGCCTCCCGCATGCCCACTATACACCCTCGCTCAAAGTCCGTCAACTGCACATACGGTTCATGTCCACGCTGTCGCGGCATGCTACCAGTGTTAAAGACTGCGATGGAGCTCCGTATGCAACGGCAAACTGGCTGACACTGACGGCGGCGGTGCACAAATGCTGCGCAGCTAGCGCCATTCGACGGCCAACACTGCGGTGCCTGGTGTGTCCGCTGTGCCGTGCGTGTGATCATTGCTTGTACAGCCCTCTCGCAGTGTCCGGAGCAAGTATGGTGGGTCTGACACACCAGTGTCAATGTGTTCTTTTTTCCATTTCCAGGAGTGTATTTGACATTGATATATTTCTGTTTATTAGACATTTAGCATCTAATTTCCTAATCCAGTTGCTCTAGCATCACCTAGCTAAATTCAGCTACAACCCATTGCTGTAGATTTTATTGTTTGTCTCATTAACAATTTTTAAGATGTAATTCATTCTATTAAGCTTATTTTTCTCGTGTCCTTCGCTGTCCCTGGAAAAATTAAATTCCATCGGAAAATGCTGAAGTTCCTTCTTTTCTTTTCTGAAAATTAAATCCTTTTCCACATTACTCCTTGATTTCATTTACTGCTGGCTCTTTATACAAATTAAATAACAATTAGGTCAGGTACTAATGTGCGTCACTCCTTTCTGAACCATTCCTTCCCTTTCATGTCTTTTGAATCCTAGAACAGAAGTCTGGTTTCTGTATAATTTGTAGATAACATTTTACTCATTTTATTTTAACTCTAATAACATCAGTATGAAAGAGTGTATTCCCATCAACATGCCAAGAGGTAGAATGAATTTTCACTCTGCAGCAATATGTCAATGTCAAAAACCTTTACAAAATCTAGACGTGCTATAAATCATAGTTTCTTTTTCTTTAACCAATCTTTTATTTAAGTTGTGTTGTTGGTATTGCTGTGTGTGTTTCTGCATTTCTTCTGAACCCAAAGTATTCTTCCCCCAGGTCTACTTCAGCCTGTTGTTGCAGCCATGTCTTATTAAGCTAATGGTTCAGTCACCTATATCGTATATCCTGGATACCAGTGTGGCAGTTTTGTTGTCATTGGTTCACCCACCGAACTTAACTAATTATTCAATTCATTCACTTACATTTCATGTTATGTGTATCCTGCCGTATGATGAAAGAGAGCTTTCATGGATGTTGAACAAGTGAAATTATGAATTAACAGAGAGAAGCAACCATTGCAGACTATTTCTATAAAGATACAAACAATTACTAGTGCTAAATACTCACATTGATAACTGTGGGTATTTCTTCTAGGTTAATATACTAGAAGGAAAAAAGCTACAGTTAAATATAAAAAACTGCTAATAGTCCAGAGGGAATGTTGTCTACTCCAGGTGTGTTATTTCAGTTTAGGTTTCTCAGTGTTCTGTTAAATTTTCGCATTGTCACACTACCCCTCTCCCTCCCCTTCTCCACGAAGTCTTCATCCAGTTCTTATCTTTCCGTAATATTATCTTCAAAGTTGTTCTCCCTTTGTGTAGCACTTCTATATATTCCTTCCAGTGTATCATTCTTTGTGCTTAATACTGGCTTACCATATGAGATATGCATACAGGCGCTTTTCTTTTCTACAAAATTTCTTTAATTTTCCCTTATGCAATTATTACCTCTAGTCATTTATACTTCATCACTTTGCTCATCTGTCAGACTCATTTTTTAGCATGTGATATTCCTTGTGCCTGCATTATTTTTTCCTTATTTATGTTTTCTTCTTCCAGTAACTAACTTTATTATCTTACGTATTGCAGAATGATTTCTGCATGGTCTTAGCTTTTTGCCTAGCTTTTCTTCACCACCTTTCATCTCTGGAAGCTACCTATCCATCTTCTGTTGTATTCCTTTAATTTGTACCAGTTAGTCATTCTCTGATGCTTCCTTTGAGACATATGTATGATTGGGTACTATAGAATATGTCTCTACAAATATAAATGGAGATGTAAATTTGTTCCCCCCAAGAATATGTAGGGTGTGGTTGTTATGCTGATTGGTTCTACTTCTTAGTAACCTATGTATCCATGCATGTCAAAGAAGGGAAAAATTTAGTCATTTCATAAATTGTCAAGAATATGATGTATTTA
This sequence comes from Schistocerca cancellata, assembly GCF_023864275.1. Classification (NCBI taxonomy): domain Eukaryota; kingdom Metazoa; phylum Arthropoda; class Insecta; order Orthoptera; family Acrididae; genus Schistocerca; species Schistocerca cancellata. The sequence goes on along the minus strand of NC_064634.1, from coordinate 402,589,346 downwards.
GAAAAAGAAATCATTTTTGTTTTTGGTACAGTAACTGTAACTCTGACTTTCAAAATGAACATGTTATAAATGTATGAAACAAGTTCACCATTATCGTGATGTAGTTTGGCAGCACTGTAGTAATGTTATGTAAGGCACTGATGTAGTTAGTTGTATTCCACCAACATTTTGCACCTTAAATGTGTGTTATAGTATATTTAGAAATTAAAAAGAGACTGAAATCACATTTTGCATGGAAACAATATTTTTTACTGTTGTCAGGTACAAAATGGTAGTCGCTGATGCAATAATAAACAAACTTCAACCCATTCGTGAAAAGATCCTGTATTACATGTCCAGACAAAATGAATTAATAGAAATTCTGGAAGAGGGGTCACAGAAAGCTGCAGCTATAGCTGAAGTGACATGGAATGAAGTAAGAAGTAAAATTGGTATTAAAATTTCATAATATCACTAGAAGTTGTGGCATGGTACGTAAATGTAGACTTCTTTGAGGCGTAACAGTAAAAAAATGAATGCTAAGAATTGATAGTGAAAGGATCATATTTCCAAAAGTATGGGCATTCTTTGTCGAGGAAATTCACCTCTCCCCATATAGTAATTCTACCTTAATTACTATATTTAAGTAAATATCAGTTTTAAACTTTGTACATTTATTGCCTTTGTGTTTAAGCTCTCAAGTTTTCAAAGTGTTACACTTTTACCTATTAATGTTTTGCAAATTATGTACTATCAGATGTATGTAAAATTACCTGTACCAGCAGGAAAAGACGTATTGCTACATAAATAAATTTTTTGCCACAGTAAAGCTACTTTCTTCTGAAGTAAATCCTGTGATTTTCCTCTGTTAACCATATTTTCTTATGCATATATTTTTTGTAGTGAGATAGTAGACCTCAGAGCTAATTGGATACTGTTGGGACTTCATAGTGATTTGTTACAAAAAATGAGAATGAAAGATTTTGAATTAAATGAAAACAATGGTATAAGCAAACATGATGTTTATCTTTTGCTTCCTCAATTTAATAATAAAGAAAATAGGCTTGTAAAATAGAAGTGTAATAATGTTGCTCAGATGTGCAATTCGTGTTTTCTAGAGGGCAAAGATGTAGCACTCACAAAGCATTATTTTCCTTCCCTTCCCTTGGGAAACATGTCTGGGATGGTTTGGAAATGTGTTCTGCATATCCAGTAGCTGATACCAGAACAGCCTCTTCATTGTTCTTCACTACTTTTTTCTTTCTTCATTCCCTTTATCTTATCCTTCCTCCCCTTTGGCATTTGAGATTCCTCTTTTTCTTCTTCCATCCTGTGCACTCGTGAAGGCCAGCTCACACATCTGACATGTAATGCATAATTCCCAGCCCCACTTTGACTGGTAGGGTTCGGACATTCGCCCTGGTATAGATCAGCCCCAGGGATGGATGATTGTCTGAGCTGCTACCTTCCTAAATTGCCAATTGGTTGCTCTGTCAGGTGTGAACAATCATCTAAGGCAGGTACCTCTTCTGGGGGGGAGGGTCCTCAGTTGGAAATAGTGCGCCATTGGAGATGCTGGCAATTGTGGGGGGATCTTCTCGCAGTGAGCCAATCAATGTACACCAAATGTAAACAGAAAGAGGCTAATGATTCAAAGAAACCGGGCACCAAAGACTGCGCAGTTGAGTGCCCCACAAACCAAACATCATCATTCAAAGAAACTTCCCAGATTCACATACTGAACACGGTCAGTCTTTCGCTGCGATAAATCCGTTTATTATTCAGAAAGGTGTTGCAATTGCTGGCCCTGCTCTAGTTTATGAAATGACACTTTGCTTTTGGAGATTACTTCTGATTTTCAAGAACAAAAACTGCTTGCAACTTCACTTTTACAGATATCCTGTTCATGTCGAGGCCCATCAGACACTTAATTCTTCCCGTTGTGTTATTTGCACTAGACTGCTCTATGGGCTGCCTGAGGCAAACATACCTCTTTGATCAGGATGTCATTGTAGTCCATCAGGTGATGAAAAAGAGTCGCATCCTTAGTGCCCACATGCACTCTGTCTCATTTGTGATAGAATGGTGTTTCCGTCAAAGATCAAAGCAGGCTATGAAGTTATCACAGTCGGACCATACACTCCAAACTCGATGTGCGACTACCAGTGTCATCGTTATAACCACACTTGAATGTCCTGTTGACACCCGGCCAAATGTGTAAACTGGTGGTAGGTATGCCCACGAGGGCGAATGTCTGCCTCCCCCGCTGTATCAACTGCAATAGCGACAATGCTGCCTCCTCCCGAGATTGTCCTATGTATCTCAGTGAGTGGGCTGTCCAGAAGATCCAGGTGAAGGAAAAAATGCTTTACCCGGTCACTTCTAAGTTGTTGGCTAGTCAGAAACCCTGCATTCTGCCATTGGCACTTACAGTACTGTTCTTGCTGCATCTTGCTCCATGAAGGACATGGCCACACAACCATGCAATCTCAAATTCAGCACTGTGGTTGTGAAATTGTCCAATGTTATGGTCTCCTCGTCCACCTGTGCAACAAGCCACCAAACTTTCGCCTTGTTGGGTGGTCACCTTCTACACAACCATCAGGCTGGAAAGGACAGAAGGAATACTCCCATTAAGACTTCCTATGTCCCTCCAGCTAACAAACATTTCAGTCTTCCTCTGCCAACTGGAAAGGCTCCAAGAAGTCAAACGGTCTTCTCCTTCACTGACTGAGTTCCTCTTCAATGGTGTCGCCACATGATACCCTCGGATGGCCAACCTCCTCCTGCCCTGAACTCTGCAGACAGACAGAAAGAGAATGCTGATGCTTCTGTAGACCTCATGGAGCAGGGTCATCCAGCCTCTGTGCCATGTAGCTGTGAGTCTTCGAAGGCTGCCACTCGGCAGCTGTCGAGATGACACCCCTTCATTTTTTTCCCCTTTCCTCATGACACTCTTCCAATGGAACGTTCGCAGCCTTCAATCCCACAAAGAGGACTTACAGCTGCTCAGAGAATCGCAGTGTGCACTTGTTCTCTACCTCACGACCACTTAGCACCCTCACATTGTAGTGTCGCAAGTTTGTTCCGAGTGAACATTTCTTTTAGGATAGCTAGCCAGCTGCATGTAACTTCAGGGGCTAACATCTACTGGCCTAACTAGGAGACACACGCGCTTCTGTCACTACCTGCCATGGGAAAGCTATCAAAGGACTCTTACTGGACGCATACATTGACCACCTATAAATGATATTATTCAATCATTTTCAAAATCTGTACACTGCCTTTTGACATTGAGGAGAAGATTGTATCCAAATTTCAGAGATAGAAAAAAAAAAAATCGCTAAAAAAGTAAAAAACCAACACTTAGGAAACTAAATTCAAATAGGAAATATAATAGTTGATCTTTTGGTATAACTGAAAAACATAAGCAGAACTCTCAGTGTGCAGAATTAATTAATTGAGATTTTCATATTAAAACTTTGATTTTTATATTACGAAAACAAAAAATAATTACACACAATTATTATTGGTGTCTAATATTGTTGTGGGAGTATATGTGAGTGAATGATAGTGTGGGGCATTCATCAAATTTTCATGCTGCTTTATATACAGTCTTAAGTAACCTGCAAAAGTTACGCAAGCCTGTCGTCGGGAAAATGTTCATAGGGAATTTACCCACTTTGCTGATGACGCATGTCTAGGTGTGATTGCTATTGTGCCAGAAAGTCAGCCAGAGTAAAATCTATATCTAAAAGCATATTTTCAGAATTGTTCTCTTTTAGTTTTCGTTTATTAAACATTAGTTTAATATTTGTATGTCAGAATGATGCAAATGCGTCGTGTGTATAAGGATTGGTTCAGGCCAGTTTTGGCACAAGTATGATCATGAGCGAGCATTCTGATTGGCAGTCAGTATAATGAGCCAATCAGAATTGAGATGGTTCCCGCTCATTACCTGATAGTTTACTAGGAATGAGGCTGCAGGAGGAGAGTCTCTCACTAGCTTTGAACATGGACGGTCATGTTACTAGTGTGAGTCAAAATAATGTGTAAAATGAAGGAATATTGAGTTCCTAGCGTTTGATACGTGACGTGACGAACACTGATGTAGTTATGGACGGTTTGTGAAGTGTGGGAGTTTTAGAACTGTATTGTTGGAATGATATTCGCGTGTGAAAATTTGCCCTCCATAGTATCCACGTGCCATGTTTCAGTATTCAACCACTGAGCATTTTTTGGCGAGCAATTTCTTTCTTTTAGAAATCCACAAGAAGAACTGAATGTAATAACTCGAATTAATGGTGAAATTAATGACTGTGAAAATGTTGTTTAATTTGGGTCAGATTTGGACAGATTTCTGGCTACTGTGCGTGCGAGTTGTGAACGGGAGGGTAATAGTTTAAATGTGGTCTGAATAGTACAGTTTCTTTGGCTATATGGACAAAATAAACCTTGTGTGTGGAAATTCAGACATTATTTTCCAAAAGCTAATCCATTTTCTTACTGCCCGATAAATTTTTTAATGACAGTTTTTCTACACAACTTTATTTCATTACTAGAGTTGCACGGCCTCAGTAATAGTAGATTTTTTTTTTATCAACACTGCTTTTACGTCATCTTGTAAGTATCTATGTTGCCGAGTGAAGGGACATCAAGCAGACGCCATTCTGAGGTAGGTGAATTTCTAGTTTGCAGCCTGCACACACAGAAGTCATTTTCAAACCTCGCCACGCCGCTACATTTCTTCCCAGTCCACTTTCTTTCCCCCAGAGGATGGCATCCCATCTTATGGAGGAGTCACTTTGCTCATCCAGGATGACGTTTGTAGTCAACCTATCTCCTTGACAACCCAGCTTCAAGCAGTTGCAGTCTGCATTTTTCTCCCAACTTGACCTTTTCCTTTTGTATTATTTACATCCCCTCATCCTTCGTTGTCACCAAGACAAACTTCCTCCAGCTTATTGAGCAACTCCTCCATCCCTTTCTGCTGCTCAGTGACTTTACTACACACTGTCCCCTTTTGGTCTTACCCAGCACCTGTCAGAGAGGTGCCCTCTTGGCTGATCTCAATCACCTTAACCTCATCTGCCTTAACACAGGAGCACCCGCATTCCTGTCCAACTCTGCTCACGCCTATTCCTACTTGCACCTCTCCTTCTGTACTGACCAGCTTGCCCGTCATCTCCAGTGCTTTGTTCTCTCTGAAATGTACTTGAGCAACCACTTCCTGTGTGCAATCTGATTGCTGACTCCTACCCCACCTATGTGCACTCCCAAATGGAGGCTTTACTCCTTCAACGAACATAATTTCCCTAGTTGTGATGAATATCTTACAGAATGTTAAGTTCCTCGCACTTCCTCTTTGCTGTGCCGTATCAGTGTTGCTTGGTGGACTTGGGGCATGCTGCGATGAAATTTGCACCCATAGAAGTGCTCTCTGCGTTTTTAACCATCATCCTCTGATGGCCAATGGCATTTGTTACAAACAGCTGGAAATGAATGGAGGAGACTCATGTGATACCCTTCTCTTCTCAGAATCGTGAGTGCTACAACACCGCCGCTACTCTGAGGCCAGACAGTGTTCACATTCTGATATTGCAGAACCTTTCTCTTGTGGGCAGCCATTTTCTCACTCATATATACAATTGCGTGTGGACAGAGGGCGTGTTTCCCAGATGCTGGTATGAAGCTATTGTCATACTCATACCTAAGCCTGACAAGAACGAACACCTTACTTCTAGTTATCACCCCATTTCTCTCACCAGCTGTGTTTGCAAGATGACTTAATGTATGATTCATGCCTGGCTGGTATGGTGGCTCGAGTCTCACAATTTACTAACCACTGCACAGTGTGAATTTCGAGCACGCCGTTCTGCAGTTGACCATCTAGTCACTCTTTTACACGTCACAAATGGTTTTCTGTGGAGATACTAGACTGTTGCCATGTTTTTCAATTTGGAGAAAGCCTACGACACCTGATGGAGAGCTCATCTCCTCCATACTCTGTACACTTGGAGCTTCCGTGGCCACATGCCCCACTTCCTTCAGGGATTCTTAAGACTGAGTTTTCAAGGTACATAATGGGTTCTGCTTTGTTGGACGCATTTATCCAGGAAAATGGTGTGCCTTAGAGTTCCGTCATCCTCTTTGGTATCACTAGTAACCCTATTATGGCCTGCCTCCTGCTGGCCATCTCCGGCTCCCTCTTCATTGAGGACTTTGCCACCTATTGCATTCTCCACGGAGTTATCTCCTTGAGTGGTGTTTTCAGCAATGTTACTCTGGAGCATTGACAGTGGGTTTCACTTTTCCACTGATAAAACCATTTGTACAAATTTCTGGTGGTGCAGTTGGTTTTTTTCACCATCTTTTCATCTTGGACTTGTTGCTCTTCTGTTCATAAAAACTACGAAATTCCTGGGTCTCATGCTCAATAAGAAACTGTCTTCCCACGTGTCTTACCTGGCTGCCCACTATATGTAGTCCCTCAGTGGTACTTCCTGGGGAGAGGATTGGACCACCCTCCCCCATTTGTATCAGTCCCCTGTCCATTCGAAACTAGACTACGGGTGTTTCGTTTATGCATCTGCATGTCTATCCCTCTTACACCATCTCAATACTATCCATTTTGCCACTGCTGCCCTTTAGACTAGTCCGGTTGAGTGTGTGTGTGTATGCTGAAGCTGCCAAAACTACCACTGTCAGCTTTCTGCTTGGCAAATACGTGTGGCGTTTGTCTGCTATGCCTGGCCACATATCCTACATCCCCTTCTCTAACGACTCCTTTGATTGCCAGTATATAGCATCTCTCTTTTATGTTACATCTTTGAGTCCACTCTCAGCTCTTGCTCCAGCAGCTTAACTTCAAGCTACCTGCCACTTTCCCAATGGATGCGAACCGTTCACCACCTTTGCTTCGTGTGGCGGCCTGTGTTCACCTTGACCTTCATTTGCTTCCTAAAGACACTACGCCAGCCTTGTTATATCGCCATAGTTTCATGACCTTCGCAATAGTATCTTTGTGTACACTGATGACTCTCAGACTGACCGTGATGTTGGGTATTTTGTCATTGGCGCTGACGTTTTTCTGTATTGGCTTCTGGAACACTGTTCAGTATTTACAGCAAAGCTTGCCCTTTATCAGGCTGCGCAGTACATACGGCAACACAGGCTTTTCAATTGTCATCTGCTCTGACTTTCTCAATGCCCTTCAGAGCCTCAGTGTGCTGTACACCATCCATCCCTTAGTGCAATGGGAACAGGAAAGCTGTCACTTGCTCACTCTTGGTGGAGCCATTGTGATATTTACGTGGGTTCCTGGTCACATTGGTCTGACAGGAAATGAGGCAGCTGACGCTGCTGCCGAGGCTGCAATCCTCATACCTCGGCCCACTAATTCTTCCACCACAGCGTCTGTCGGCAGGTGGTGTCACTTGGGCATCACCACTGGTCCTCCCTTCGTGGGAACAATCTCCGGGGAATTAAGCCTCTCCCAGCAGCTTCGATGACCAGCCAAAATGCAGCCCCACTGTGAAAGCTGTTCTCAAAACACGGGATGAGCTGGTTGACGTTTGTAAGCAGCTGGAAATCACTTTCACTACTGTCAAACTATTGGCAGCTACTGTGAATTGGTGTGTTGGAAGAGTTCCTGAAAGTTGTGTACTTGTGATACCTTTACCAGAGAGACCTCAAGTACTATCCTTGTCTCCTGTGCAGAAAGTACTGGATCTGTCATCACCATCCACTGCAACTGGTGTGTTAGTGCTAGATGTAGGTGCACTGTACAGTGTGGATGGACACCAGGGAGGATTCAGTTCATAGTACTGATCCCCCTAACCAACAAGTTTGAGGTGCTGTCTTTCACTGAAACAGTCTGAACCAGTGGGACTTACTTCACCTGTTTTGTCTGGTGTCAGAAGGTGGCAAATGCCATTGAGGGAACAAGTTGCAACAAACTACAGATTGAGGGTCACGTTGGAACAAATTCCTGTCATCTGGGCTCTGAGGTCATTCCAGCAACTGGCAGAGACGGTTGGGAAGACTAGCCTTGCACATGGGGTTCTAATGAAGCTCAAAATTTGCAGCATTGTCCCCAGAACTGATGGTGGCCCTATGGTTCCGAGTCAAGTGGAAGGACTGAACCAGAGACTGTATGTTCTGTGACATGCTAGGCTCCAACTTCCAGGGCTTGCACCATAGGGTTGAGAACTATAGTGTCCCCTTAAATAGGTAAAGTGTGCACTACACATCAGACACTGCTACTCTGGTAGCTGACTGTTTGTGGGGTGCACACAAGGTTTTTTAGATTAGGCGACCCTCCATATAATCCAGGTAACTATAGCTGTAGAAAACCCAGAAAAATCAGTGCAAAATCGAAAGAAATGCCTCCTACAGGTGAGAGTATTGAAATCCTACTGGTAAACTGCCAAAGCATTCACTACAAATTGGCAGTTTGAAGTGTTCATGAAAATCAGTGAAGCTCACAGCATACTATGTATGTAAACCGGAAATTGATAGCAATGAGATTTCTTGGGAAAAATTTAAGTGTATATCGAAAGTATAGGCACATGGGAAATTGAAGTTGTGTATTTGTTGAAGTAGATAAGAAACTAGAATCCATTGAGATAGAAACTGAAGTTGCATGTGAGATTGTTCGGGCAAGACTCCCTATCAGGGCGTGAGACTTCTGTCGCTCACCAGACTCTTCTCCTGATATAACCGAAAACTTAAGAGAGAACTTCAGTTCACTTGTAAGTTCCCCAATCATACTGTAATCATCAGTGGTGACTTCAATCCTCCAACAATTGGGAAAATTACAGTTTTGTTAGTGGTGGGCATGATAAAGACATGGGGGTGAAACATTACTAAATGCATTCTTTAGAACACATAGTTAGGAACCTCATTCATGACGGAAATATATTGGATCTAATGGCAAAAAAATATACTTGATGTGTCTGAAGATCTCTACATCCAAACAGGTATCAGCAAACATCACGCAGTTATGGCAACAGTGATTGAAAACAAGAAGATATGTATGTTCAATAAACTAAAAAAAAAAAAGTGTTGTCATAAGTCAATGAGAAACTTGAAAGTAATGCTGGGAGGAAACCTGTGGTACAGTCACTAAAGAAAAACACACACCAGAAGAATATTGTCAAATGAAAAGGCCTTTAGCAGCACCAAAGTTACTGTGCAGTCCATAGCGAATGACACAGGAACAAATTGAGGACAGGAAAGCAAAAGAGGAAATGCTTGACTCCATTATCAAATGTTTCTTTGCAAAGGGAAAGCAGGAGAATTGGCTAATCAAAACCCTGTACCATTGAAAAGATGAATGAAAAAAGTATTGTTAGATGTGTTGAGAAACAGCTGAAATCATTGAAATTCAACAAAGCTCCTGGTACCAATGGAATCCCTGTCAGATTCTATACTGAATTTGCAGCTGAGTTAGCCCCTCTTCTAAGTAGATCGACACAGATCACACCAAAAAAGGACAGCAAGTGTGACAAAACTACTGTCCAATATCCTTGACATAGATTTGTTGTAGAATCTTAGAACATATTCTGAGCTAAAACCTAATGAGGTATCTTGAACAGAATGACCACCTCAATGCCAACCAACATGGATTTCAAAAAGTCAATCATATAAAACTCACTTTTCTCACATGACGTACTGAAAGCTTTTGATCAAGACAATCAGTAGGTGCAGTATTTCTTGACTGCTGAAAAGTGTGACTATGTACCGTACCTATGCTTATTGTTGAAAGTATGATCATATGGGGTATCAAGTGAAATTTGTGACTGGATTGAGGACTTTTTGTAGGGAGGACACAACATGTTATCTTATAATTATATTGTGGTGCACTTCTTGTCGTCTCCGTGCTTGCTAAGAAAATGGGATGAGAAGTTCCGCCTTATGCAAGACACCTTTTTTCTTTTTGTTTCACCCATACATGTTTCAGCACTTATGTGCTATCGTCAGTGGGTTCTATTTTTATTTTTAACTGTAAATTTGTTGTTAACATATTAACATTTGTGTCGTTTACAAAATTATGTAAAGGTTGCATTTATAACTTAATTGGCGAAAAGTAACATACCTGTTGGCGAAGTAAATAGGCTTACTTCTTTGCCTGTGTTCGCATGGCAATGCAGTTTTCGGATTACTCAAAACATAGGCGGAGTTTTCGCTGGCATTACGTGTTGTTGTGGCATTCATTTGTTTCGTAGTGTGTTCTGCTGGGTGAGGCGCGCGAGTTTGAATTGTATTTGGTGTTAGTGGTGTGTGGTTTATGTGGGTTTGCGTCTGTGTGATGAGTACTGGGGCAGAGAGAGAGAGAGAGAGAGAGAGAGAGAGAGAGAGAGAGAGGGTGTGTGTGTGTGTGTGTGTGTGTTGCACAGTGATGTGTATTCATTAAGTACTTTCTTTCCTTGGGCTATTGATTTTTGGATGTGGTAGTTTTCTTCTATAGTTAATTTTTGGTCTAGGCTGCTGCTAGTTTTTAGGATGGAAGGTCAGTTTCAATGTTTGTTGGGTGGTGGTTGTGTGCGACCAGGTGGTCTGCAAATGTTGAGTGTGTGCTATTGCTTTTCAGTGCTCTGGCGTGTTCATTATATCTGGTTCTGAAGGTCCTGCACGACTCTGAATATTGACTTATACAGATTGCATTTAGAACTAGCTAATCACATAACATACCCACCATTTTTTGATGAACTAATGTACAGGGTTAGAACATACACTGAGACCATAATAGGTAGAAAACAGACAATCCAACAAAAGAAACTCAAAAATGTTAAATCACACAAAAACCCACCAATCCCACCACCAATACAACAAACACACTTTTCACAAAAGAGTGATTAATCTAACAGACATAAAATTATCTGAACAAGAAAGCAGCCTACTTGAAAAGGGTCCCAAACATAACATTAACAAAATGGTGTCACACAGGATAGTAGAAAATATCATAACAGAAACTGAAAACATCATAAAGCAACAAGAAAAACTAAACACACCGGAATTCAATGCAAACCTAACAAGAGAACTAGTTGCTGAGAAAATAAGAAACATAATCAAAGAGGACAAAGCCACCATAAAAGAAAACACTAGGACTCCTGAAGAAACAGCCTACAGAAAACTACAGAATAAATTAACACAAGAAAATGCCATCATCACAAAATCTGACAAAGGTAATTCAATAGTAGTCATAAACGAACAGGAATATGTTCACAAAACATTAGAATTCATCCAAAGCAACAACATCACAGAATTAACAAGTGACCCTACAAACCCGATACCAAAGTAAGCTACAGAAAACCCTGAGAAACATAGAAACAATTTTCACAGAAACACAGATTATAAAAATGATACAGAAAAATCCCAAGGCCACCACCCTAAAATCGTTGCCTAAAGATCACAAACCCGGAATACCCATACGTCCATTAATAAACTTCACCAAAGCACCAACATACCACTTAGCCAAACACACACACACACACACACACACACACACACACACACACACACACACACAGCTACAGACAATATACAAATACACTGACAACAGAAGTCTAAAGAACTCAAGTGAATTAATAGAAAAAATAAAAAATGAAAACATACCAAACACAGCAACATTGGTTTCATTTGATATACTTTCGATGTACACACACATCCCAACAGAAGAAACCATCAACATAATAGAAAGAAACCTCCAACTGCAAGGAAACATACCCACAACAAACATACAAGAAATATTAGCCATACTCACGCTCATCACAGAACAGAACTACTTCACATTCAACAACAGATTTTACTCTCAACAAGATGAACTACCCATGGGATCCCCAATCAGTGGCCTCCTAGCTGACCTTTTCCTCAACCAGATAGAAAAACAAATCTTTGACAAAATAGTAATACCAAAACAGTACAAAATAATATATTGGTACAGATACGTAGATGACATAATTTGCTTAATAGATGAACCACTGTCTCGCATAAAAGAACTTCATGATAACATGAACTCCATCCACCCACAAATACAATTCACCATAGAAACACAAACAGATGAAAATCTTAATTTCTTAGATCTCACTATACACAAGAGAAACAACAAACATGAATTCACAATCTACAGAAAATCCACACTCAACAGCAACATTATTCATAACCAATCCAATCACCCCATAATCCACAAAGAAGCCAGCTTCAGATATTTACTTCACAGGCTGAACAAAATACCCATGAATAAGCATGACTACACACAAGAACTGAACACAATAAAACAAATTGCACAGGAGAATGGATATGACGCAAAGACAGCAGACAAAATAAACCACAAAATACAAAAAACAAACAGCACATAACCATGAAACACACACATACAAACACAAATCAACACACAACAAATCAGCAGACAGTAAGCAACAAATGGCACATAATGACTTAAAACAACAAAGTCGCACACAGGGTAGGTAATATACTAAAGAAACAAGGACTCAACATAGCATACAGAACCAATAACACAATACAGAGCAGACTCTGAAGAATTACCACCAACACTGACAAATACAGCCAAGCCGGCATCTACCAACTTACTTGCAACTGCTGTCAATCTGTATATGTGGGCCAAACACGCAGGACCTTCAGAACCAGATATAATGAACACCTCAGAGCACTGAAAAGCAATAGCACACACTCAACATTTGCAGACCACCTGGTAGCACACAACCACCACCTAACAAACATTGAAACTGACCTTCACATCCTAAAAACTAGCAGCAGCCTAGACCAACAATTAACTATAGAAGAAAACTACCACATCCAAAAATCAATAGCCCAAGGAAAGAAAGTACTCAATGAGTACACATCACTGTGCAACAAAACTCTCTTCGCCACAATAGAAGAACTATACAAAACACACACACACACACACACACACACACACACACACACACACACACACACACACACACAAAAATCCTCTCTCTCTTTTCTTTCTTTCAGTCTCTCTCTCTTTGCCCCAGTACTCATCACACAGACACAAACCCACATAAACCACACACCACTAACACCAAATACAATTCAAACTCGCGCGCCTCACCCAGCAGAACATGCTACGAAACAAATGAACGCCACACAGCCACAACAACACGTAATGGCAACGAAAACTCCGCCTATGTTTTGAGTAATCGGAAAAACTGCATTGCCATGCGAATACAGGCAAAGAAGTAAGCCTATTTACTTCGCCAACAACACAGGAAAACATACCACAACTTCAAAACTGGAAGTTACAGAAAGAAAACGTGACACAGTCTTATTTCCGTTCGTAAATGCATAACAAACAGAAAATAAATTACGTTTTGCTGTTTGCAAATGACAAGTTGTAAATTGTGTAGCAAAACAGCTACCAAAACAAGAGGACAATAACATCATGTAAGGTATGTTACTTTTCGCCAATTAAGTTGTAAATGCAACCTTTACATAATTTTGTAAACGATGCAAATGTTAATATGTTAGCAACAAATTTACAGTTAAAAATAAAAATAGAACCCACTGACGATAGCACATAAGTGCTGAAACATATATGGGTGAAACAAAAAGAAAAACGGTGTCTTGCATAAGGCGGAACTTCTTATCCCATGTTATCTTAGATGGAGAGTCATTGTCAGCTGTAGAAGTAACTTCAGATGTGCCTCAGGGAAGTGTTTTGGGACCCTTGCTGCTCATTTTGTATATTTATGACCTTGCAGACAATATTAACAGTGAAATCAAGCTTTTGCAAATGGTGCAGTTATCTATAATTAAGCACCATCTGAAAGAAAATGCGTAAATATTGAGTTGTCTTGATAAGATTTAAAAGTGGTACAGAGATTGGCAATTTGCTTTAAATGTTCAGAAATGTAAAATTTTGCACTTCACAAAACTCTCATCTGAGTAACACTTCGTTGGGATATGAAATGGAATGATCACATAGGTTCAGTTGTGGGTAAAGCAGGTGGTAGACTTTTGTTTATTGATAGAATACTGGTGAAGTGCAATCCATCTACAAAGGAAATTTCTTACAACTGAATTTAGAACATTGCTCAGAGTGTGGGACCCATACCAGATAGGACTAACAGGGTATATTTAACACACAAACAAGTGCTCAGTTTTTTTTATCTGTGGGAGTGTTTCACAGAGATATTGAAGGAAAAACTGGAAGACTAAGATCAGGGTTGCCAAATTTTCCCCATGTGAAGTTCCATGATATTTCCAAACGAATTTCAGCATTTTTCTCTGACAAATTTTGAGATCTCAAGGGTGAGTTGAGACGTAAGTTGACAATTTATCTTTGCAGCTACGGTTCAACAAACAATAGTGCCAACTAGGAAATAGCCAAAAAACTTGTAAGCAGATGGTGTTTCCCGATGTGAGCAAAAATCTTAAGTACTAACATCAACAGCTTTTGTTATGAACTGTTTTTAGATGGAGAGAGCAAGCCAAATGGTATGTGTGCGTTTCATGAAGTCCACTGACATTTTATTTTGATAAAACAAAACATTTGTTGGCAAAAATACAATTTTCCTTGGAGTCGCAAGACATTTAAAATACCTTCACTGATTTCATTAATAACTTCAGGAAAAATCAGGCTTCTTGAAAGAAGTGTTTAAGGGAGGGAAGACTTGTGTAAACCAACACTAAGCGACCACCAATAAAATGTTGGTTCTACTATGTTCATTGTCGTTTATTACCCACTGTGTTTTATCATATTTTACAGGTATTGTGATTTTTGTTTCAAGAAATACGTGAGTACATAGTGTGCAAACTGCCAGTGACTGGATTTTCTTCTTGTCGTCCATACTTTCTAAAATATAAACTACTTCTGAAGTGGCAAAATGAATTAGAATAAATAAAATGTCTATAAAACACCACAATGTACTTGGGGCGAGACAGTTGCAATTCCTGAAATCCATGGCCTCTGGCCTGCTGAGGAGCATGACAGTCCTGGGTCCATGAATAAACTATGAAAATCCAGTGCATTATGCCACACACAGACCCAGCCTGCGGGCAGATCGGTGAGACTACATCCGGCGCGCAGGGCCTGCACATTAGTGGGAACTGAATAGCTTCAGATCAGCAGGCTCGATCCACTACAAATGCCCTTAGAAACAGCCTCTGGTTTTGGCCAGTCGTTGAAATCCACTCATGGGGCCAGCTATTCATGAGCCACAGACAGCATGTTGATCAGTTCACGCAACTGATAACTTGTTCAAGTACTCTGAGGTAATGATAGGTAGCAACTCACCATAAAGATGATTGCTTAGCTGCAGACAGGCCCACAGAAAAGACAAACACTCTCACAACAAAATTTTCAGCCGTAGCTTTTGTTAGACAATGACAGCACAAAATCTGTCAGACAACTCATGCACACATGACCATCTCCAGCTGTTGCGTCTACATAGTCTGAGAATCTGGTCCAAACAAACCACTCCTCATGCCTCCCTCCCTCTCGTTGGCTAATGGCAAGAAGTGGTGGCAGCACCTACTGCAAGCTAAGAGGAGTGGTAGGAAGGGGAGAAGCAGTGCATGTACTCAGCTGCACCCAGTCAGTGACAATGCATGACACCTCAGTACAGAAACCATGTCATCTACTGAGATGAAAAACAAGATTTTTCCAGTGTTTTTTTTTCTTTTTCAAATTTGCCTAACTTGAAGTTCCCCGATTTTAAGAACCTTTGGCAACCATGAAGAAAGAAACTATTTCAAGAAATTTTATTAACAAAGTTTCAAGAACTGGCTTTAAATTATTGCTCTAGGAATATGCTACACAATAGGGATCATGAGGATAAGATTACAATAATTGCAAGCACACAGGCATTCAAACCATCATTCACACCCCCCCCCCCCCCCCACTGCATACACAAATGGAACAGAAAGAAACCCTAATAACTGGTGCAACAGGACGTACCCTCTGCCATGCACCTCACAATGTTTTGTGGAGAGTAGAAGTAGAATGGAGGCATTCAGTTAAAGCACACAATTTTAGTATAAAAAAATCGCATGCATTGTATTTAAGGACAGGCAGCTGATGTTACAATACTAGCTAAACTGCATCTTCAGTAAAGGCTTTTTCTATTCATGAAAATGCCCATCCAGACATGGCTTCAGAAATAAGAGGTATCACACACAGCTGTGAACAACTTCCACTCTGTATATAGCCTGGATTTAGCACCTAGTGGTTCCCACTTCATCCTGCACTTTTGTCAACTGCTACAAGCAAAGTGATGTTACTTTTCACCAACAGGCCACAGCATCAGGTGTGAGACTCTGCTGTAGCTGCTACCAGCCTAATTGCCTTTTACTCAGTTGACGTGAATGAACACATCAAAAACATTCAAATTATGTTGAAAATTAAGGTGTAGACTTTTAAGTAACAAACTGCATATTAAAAATGCTCATTTTTAACAAAACTGAAGCTCACATCTTGGCCATTTACAGCACACTGTCTCCGTAGTTCATAGGTGCAAGGGCACCTGTTAGTAAGAAGCATTTTTCAACACATCCATTAAATTACAAATGCATAGCAATAGTATCTCCTGCTACAGATTTTGCTATTACAGTTCAAGTTTGAATATAAATTACAATCCTGTATGTTACTCTGCAATGGCAAGTAACAATATGAAACTTGCTTTTTTCACAGAACATAATTTTCACTTTATTAACAATAAACTTTGGGCAATTACTGAAGAATGAATGATACCATGTATGTATAAAAACTGACATGACTAACCATCTGTAAAAAATGACAAAACAGACAAGTGACTGCCCTGACAACTGGCAGATTGCTTATTGCAGATATTATCTGGTAAAACTGAAATTAATTTTTCACAATTAACTGCACTAATTTTGCCCAACGCAGCCATTTTGGGTTGGAAAATTTGTACATTGTACAGCAGCAACCTTGACAAGAGTGACAACTTTTTATTTATTAACATTTAACATTTTTCAGGAAGTACATGTGGCGTCCACATACAATGTTACACTGATTCATGTACAAGAAACCTAAACAAATAATATTCAGCTACAGTCCTTTGTACTGCATTCATGTATATCTAACTGACAGCCTTTGACAATGCTTCTGCAACTTCAACCGCAATCGCTGCTTCTGCTTTGGCACGCTCATCTGCCGCTGCTGATAGTTCTGACTGTGCTTTCGTTACAATATCACGAACGGCACTAGGGTCCAAATTCTCTACTGGGTGAGCCTCTTCTGCCAGGACCTATAAGAAATTTTCATGGTGTAATAAAGGAAACAAAGCAATATGGTGCATTACCAAACTAACAAAAGGACCACAAGACTATAACTGTTTTGTCAAACATTTAACATCACCATATGCAACATTGCTAACTGGTTTGACATACAATATATGCATAGCTTTAAAGAAATTTCCAGGAAGGTAAGAATCAGCAATGCTTTCTCTGAACTCTCCAGAATAAATATTGCCTAACTTAGTTCATTATTTAGAACATTCAGAAGTACTAAACTTCCATGGAATGAATAAAACAACAGGGTGTATACAAGGACAAGGAAAAAAATGCCCGGATTTCCCAGTTAAAAACACACTCTCTCCTGGGTCAAAATACACTTTTTCCGTGTTAAGTGACAGTATACTTTTTCTCGGAACTGTAAAACTTATCAATCCTTGAATGGTTATGGTTTTATACACTGGCGTAGAATTTCTGAGCCCTTTTGAAAACGAAACTCAGAAAAAAGATCATTTACACTGCATATTTTTGTATTACGAAAGTATAAATTCGAATTCCACCAAACAGTGCATGTTACTCTCCTAAGTATTGAAATCGAGATTGCAATGCGCTTCTGTAAGCCAGTCATAGCTCATGTCACGTGTTTTCGCCAGCCGATACGGCAGATATTGAAAGCTTAGGACATGTGATGTAGTCAGCCAATAGCATTATCACTGTTAAGTTGCGCGTGCACACAAATAGGAAAAGTTAATGGTGTACATTAATGTGCATAGTGTTGCTACAAGAAAAGCAGAGCTTTCACATATAATATCGGTCTCTACGATTAATAAGCTGCAAGAGAAGCTAAACTTTCACGTATAATGTTTATCTTTTTTTGCGAGTGTTACACTTTAAGATACATCACACAAATGTGCCAGTAAAAGTTTTAATACCAAGATAAATGTCTGATCTTCTGGGGTCAAAATTTTTTCTATATGGTTGTCCTCAAATACTTGCTTTTTAAATGAGAGTCAAACGAGGTTCTAGGCGCTTCAGTCTGCAACTGCGCGACCGCTACAGTCTAAAGTTCGCACCCTGCCTCGGGCATGGATGTGTGTGATGTCCTTAGGTTAGATAGGTTTAAGTAGTTCTAAGTTCTAGGGGACTGATGACCTCAGATGTTAAGTCCCATAGTGCGCAGAGCCATGTGAACCATTTTTTTCAGTACTTGCCAGAGAGCGCCAGATAACAGGCGTCACTGCGCTTGCGCAGCTACGATGACACAGTAAGCCCGTATTGTTCGTACGTATAAAACATTAAAAGATCTTACATTATATCATAAAAGAAACAAGGCATTAGAAGAATTCCGTGAACCATACTAAAACGGATAGTTCAGCTTAAAGTGCACATTCGTATGTCCAGATTAGGCTGTAAATTTTCTTGGAGTACCAGTACTGTACTGTCTCATTTTTTTGTTTTTTTATTATGGCATAATGCCATACGTGCTACAAGTTGAAAACATCCTCTTTTGAAATACAGCAAACAGTTGAAATTAGCCAATAGTGTGGAATTAAACACTTCGTTTTAAATAAACTGACTGACTCAGCGGAAAATATTAATAAAGCCATATTTCTTTAGCAAACCGACAAAAATATCTTCACTGTTCTGCAAGGCGATTAATGCTTGACTGAAATTGCCAACCAAGGCAGATACCCTGTTTGCTCCCAGAGAATATGGCAGCTTAACGCACGCCAGTAAAATTTTGCCGGGTAGCATCTTGCTGCTTGCTTATACAGCTTTTGTAGCCAGAAGTGTGAGAAGGCACATGCGCGACTCAACTGCGCATGCACATGGGTCCGCTCGCAACTGCTCACACGAATCTAATGTAAAGTTTTGACGCCATGCTCATCGGAGGCAATGCGTTGTTACGAAGCATTGCATAGTCTTCCTAAAGCCTTTGAAACATTTTTCTACCGGCAGACGCTTGTATGAGCAATGTGTTATGTTGTGTACATGGTACATTTCCTTTGCAACTTAACTTTTATTTTAGTTTTTTTCTCTTGTTTATGTTTTATTGCTGCAGTATTACTTTGCAGTAATGAGATGCAGTAATATCCTTTGTTAGAGTATTATTTCTTATCAGTCAAAATTACAAAAAATTAACTGAAAACTAAAACAAAACAAAAATATCCCGGAGTTCTAAAAAATTCCCGGGTTTTTCCCGGATCTCCCGGGTCGTACACACCCTGAACAATATGGTGATAATGCATTGCTGTGGCCTACAAAATACATATTGCATCAACTGTTGCAATAGCAATGTCAAAGAAAACT
This sequence comes from Schistocerca cancellata, assembly GCF_023864275.1. Classification (NCBI taxonomy): domain Eukaryota; kingdom Metazoa; phylum Arthropoda; class Insecta; order Orthoptera; family Acrididae; genus Schistocerca; species Schistocerca cancellata. The sequence continues at coordinate 402,569,813 of NC_064634.1, read as the reverse complement.
TGACTTTGGATTACGTAAATAACATTTTTCTTGGCCATTTTGGTCCATTGTCAGTTGAACTCTGCCCACTTACACATATAAATATTTATGGTTATTGTGCATATAGTCTGTAATCTTAATACTAGAAATGAAATATAATCACTTAAGATACATACTCCACATACAAGGTTTTGGTTACTCAAGGAACAAACTTTTTAAAATACATTTAATACCTTGTAGCTGATATTACCTGAACAGATGAATCCTCATTAATACTTATAGTGCCACTGGAGACAAATATCTTTTTACTACTTCCATCATTTTCAAAAACTGTAACAATTCCTGGCTGCAGGACAGCCAGAGTAGGGACATGGCGTGGTAGAATACCAAATGTACCACTGAATGATGGCACATCTACTTGACGTACACTTGCATTTTCATAAAAAACCTGTAGGACAAAATGTAATGAATAACATTGTTTAATGTATAACTGGAATATGAACGACACTTAAGTTTTCCAAAACTTCAATGTCAAGACAATGATGATCAAACATTACTGAAGATTATACAGAAATTACCTGCATTACAGAGATGATTCACCACAGTGAAAAGCTCTTCCTGTTCTACAGGCTTAGCCTCTAATCAGTATGGTATATACTCAGAAGGCCTAAATATTTATCTGAGGAACACATACATATGTACATATTCAATGGGCTTGTGTGGTAAATGGACCAGACAAGCAGTGACACCAATCATCTTATGAAGAGTACCTGAGCATTGATCCTCACATGTGGCCAGGACTTTTCCTGCTATTTCCAAAATGTGGAGTAGGCAGTACATTGGATAGAAAGCCTACCTCAGGCCTATGTTGCAGATGCTGTCAGATTGCACTTAATATGAAGACAATATGTTGCACCAATGTTATCCAAACCATTACATTTAGCAGCACTCTATTCAACAACGCAGAATGCCAGATACAGTCACCATGATGGAATTTATCACACATTCCACTATCAATGTAGCAACAGTTTGAAGTGTGAATCATTTCAAAATATTACATTTTGCCATGCCAGCAATGACATTTACATGTTCATTGTAATTTGCGATTTCCAGAGCCTTCACAATGGCAGACACGGCACATGGCATTTCTCTTTGAGTGGCTACCAATTCTTGGGTAATGGCCTTTTTAAGTGCTTGCAGTGTTGTGGAATGATGTTTGTACACTAGAGCCTTTAAATGTCCCCAAAGAAAAAAAATCAAGGCGATAAATCAGGTGATCTTGAGGGCCATGCGATGTCTTCTTGCAAAGAAGCAAGAAGACCAGAAACTAACTCGCACAACAATTCCATAGAACACCAAGAGGTTGTTGATCCGTCTTGCTGGAGCCGCACTTCTTGATCTTCATGATCTGCAATAAACTTCTTTAGCCTAGGTTGGAGGAAGGTCTCTAGCATGTGACAATAACAGTTTGAATTGACCATTACTGTGTGGCCACCTTCTTTGAAAAAATACAATCCCCACACAAAACATTCAGCAATGGCACACCAAACTGTCACACGAGTGCTGTGTAGTGGTCACTGATGAATTTCACGAGGGTTTTCCGCAGCCCTGTAGTAGAAATTCTGTTTGTTTACAGTTCCTGAAAAGTGGAAAGAGGCCCCATCCGAAGAAATAAAGTGCCAGGTGGAGTGTTTTTAAGAATTTCCTCATAGGCAGCTCTGCGAGTTTCAAAATCTTTTTCATTTAATTCCTGGGTAACCATCATTTTGAAGGGGTGCATATGAAGTTCTCTACGAAGAATTCTTCTTACACTCCTATCAGATAATCCCAGGGCAGTTGCATGTTTAAATGCTGAATGCATTGGTGATTGTGGCACCGACACACTACACATGCCACATTTTCCAGTACTGTTGCAGTCCAAGGACAGCCAGTAGCTTTTCCTTTCAGTGCTGAATCTTTTGACACCCACAGCTGAATAGTTTTGGTATCTGGGACATGATCATGTCAGCCAAGTTCGAATTATCTCTGAAACACTTGCAGAGTACTAATCAAAGAACCACCATTACAAATAAATTCCTCCACAACAAATGCACACTCCTTACCAAGCCATGCCATGGAGCACACTGAAAATGACACGTACACCGCTTTCAAAGAAAACACACTCCACGTCAGTATCCTCACTACATCTCACCACCGTCAAATGCGGGAAGTTTTATTGCTGGACCCTGTATTTGTGGCAACATATGCCAAGTGTCATCACTAGCGAAAAAGAGACATCAGCTAGTATTAAAAAAAAATTACTTTTAATACACCATATGCAGATCTCTGGCCACAGATTACTCAGGAAGATGTCATCTTCAGAAGAAAAAACTGGCATTATAAGGACTGCAGCATAGAATACTGGTTCACATAACAGTGAACATAGGTTACAGACTTTAAAAAAGGGAGTATTGAGGTTGAAGTTAGATACAGTGAGAATTGGTGAAGTTTGGTGACAGGAGGAACAGGACTTCTGGTCAGCTGATTACAGCATTACAAATACAAAATCAAATTGGAGTAAAGCAGAAATTGGAGTAAAGCAGGAGTAGATTTAATAATGAATCAGAAAACTGAAATGTGGGTAAGGTACTATGAACAGCATAGTAAAGCATTACTGCAGCCAAATTGGACATGGGCAACATCCACCACAGCAGTACAAGTTCTTATGCCAACCATTTCAGCAGATGAAGATTGAAGAAATTATTCATCTAGGTGAGGGAGACAATTTAATTGTAATGGGAGACTGGAATTCGATAGTATGAAAAGAAGGAAAACTTATAGGTGATTGTAGACTGGGGGAAAGGAATGAAATAGGAAGCTGCTACATAGAGTTTTGCCATAGAGCATAATTTAATCATAGCTAACACTTTGTTTGAGAATCATGAAAGAAGGTTGGTTGGTTGGTTGGTTTGGGGGGGATTAAAGGGACCAGACTGCGACGGTCATCGGTCCCTTTTTCCAAAAAAAAGTAAAACCACCCAAAGAGAATAAAAAACGAACAACAGGAAAGACGTCAGACGACACAGGACAAGAAATACTCCTACAGAGATCAGACGAAACAAATTAAAATCACACAGAGTGTGACAGTGGTTGGCCGACCATAGAGATAAAAAGGAAAAGCCAACCACCGAGAACACATTAAAAACTCAGCGTAAAATCGTAGGCCAATGGCCAGAATCAACACAAAAGAACAGAACAAACACTCAGAGTAAATAATAAAAACCCCCTGCCCGAATAAAACGGAAAACTAAGTCAGCCATACCAGGGTCATCACATAAGAGGGCAGGGAGCGTATAAGGCAGCGCAAATGTCTGCCTGACCACAGCTAAAAGGGGGCAGGCCAACAAAATGTGGGCCACTGTCAAAGCCGCCCCGCAGCGACATGCAGGAGGGTCCTCCCGGCGCAGTAAATAACTGTGTGTCAGGTGGGAGTGGCCAATGCGGAGCCGACAAAGGACGACAGAGTCCCTGCGGTTGGCTCGCAGGGATGACCGCCACACAGTCGTCGTCTCCTTGATGGCACGGAGTTTATTGGGCATGATCCGATTGCGCCATTCAGCATCCCAAAGCGCAAAAACTTTTCGGCGGAGGACTGCCCGCAAATCAGTCTCTGGGAGGCCAATGTCCAGAGACTGTTTACTCGTGGCCTCTTTCGCCAGGCGGTCAACATGTTCATTGCCCGGGATACCGACATGACCGGGGGTCCACACAAAGACCACAAAGCGGCCGCAACGCGCAAAAGTATGCAGGGACTCATGGATAGCCATCACCAGACGAGAACGAGGAAAACACTGGTCGAGAGCTCGTAAACCGCTCAGGGAATCGCTACAGATAACGAAGGACTCACCTGAGCAGGAGCGGATATACTCTAGGGCACGAAAGATGGCGACTAGCTCAGCAGTGTAAACGCTGCAGCCAGCCGCCAAGGACCGTTGTTCGGAATGGTCCCCTAGAGTTAGCGCATACCCGACACGACCAGCAACCATCCAACCGTCGGTGTAAACAATTCCAGAGCCCTGATACGTGGCCAGGATGGAATAAAAGCGGCGGCGGAAGGCCTCTGGAGGGACCGAGTCCTTCGAGCCCTGTGCCAAGTCGAGCCGAAGGCAAGGGCGAGGAACACACCACGGGGGTGTACGCAGAGGCGCCCGGAAAGGAGGTGGAACTGGGGAAAACCCAAGCCCGCAGAGAAGCTCCTTGATGCGTACGGCGATCGGACAACCCGACCGGGGCCGACGATCTGGCAGATGGACGACTGACTGCGGGAACAGGACACGATAATTTGGATGCCCAGGCAAGCTAAAAACATGGGCAGCATAAGCGGCCAGCAAACGTTGGCGTCGGAACCGCAGTGGAGGTACACCTGCCTCCACTAGGACGCTGTCCACAGGGCTGGTGCGGAAAGCACCAGTGGCAAGGCGTATCCCGCTGTGGAGAATTGGGTCCAGCACCCGCAACGCAGATGGGGATGCTGAGCCATAAGCTAGGCACCCATAATCCAGGCGAGACTGGATTAACGCCTGGTAGAGCCGCAACAGGGTAGATCGGTCGGCGCCCCAGCGGGTGTGGCTCAAACAACGCAGGGCGTTGAGATGCCGCCAACACGCTTGTTTAAGCTGCCGGATATGAGGCAGCCAAGGCAACCGGGCATCAAAAAGGACACCCAAAAACCTGTGGGTCTCCACCACAGCAAGAAGTTCGTCGGCAAGATAAAGCCGCGGCTCAGGATGGACCGTTCGGCGCCGGCAGAAATGCATAATGCGGGTCTTGGCAGCCGAAAACTGAAAACCACGCGCTACAGCCCAAGACTGCGCCTTGCGGATTGCGCCCTGTAGCTGACGTTCAGCTGCTGCAATGCTGATAGAACTATAGTAAAGACAGAAGTCGTCAGCATACAGGGAAGCGGAGACAGAATTTCCTACTGCCGCAGCGAGACCGTTTATTGCAATTAAAAACAGGCAGACACTGAGGACAGAGCCCTGGGGTACCCCGTTCTCCTGGACGAGGGAGGAACTATACGAGGCCGCGACTTGCACGCGGAAGGTACGATACGACAGAAAATTTCTGATAAAGATCGGCAGAGGGCCCCGAAGACCCCATCCATGAAGCGTAGAAAGGATGTGATGACGCCATGTCGTATCGTACGCCTTCCGCATGTCGAAAAAGACAGCGACCAGGTGCTGACGGCGGGCAAAGGCTGTACGGATGGCCGACTCAAGGCTCACCAGATTGTCGGTGGCGGAGCGGCCTTTACGGAACCCACCCTGAGACGGAGCCAGAAGGCCCCGAGACTCCAGCACCCAATTTAAGCGCCGGCTCACCATCCGTTCAAGCAACTTGCAAAGAACGTTGGTGAGACTAATGGGACGGTAGCTGTCCACTTCCAGAGGGTTCTTTCCAGGTTTCAAAATGGGGATGACAATACTTTCCCACCATTGCGACGGAAACTCACCCTCGACCCAGAGACGGTTGTAAAGGTCGAGGAGGCGTCGCTTGCAGTCCACTGAAAGGTGTTTCAGCATCTGACAGTGGATGCGATCTGGCCCGGGAGCGGTATCAGGGCAAGCGGCAAGGGCACTCTGAAATTCCCACTCACTGAATGGAGCGTTGTAGGGTTCAGAAGCGTTGGTGCGAAAAGAAAGGTTCCGACGTTCCATCCGCTCTTTAATGGAGCGGAAGGCCTGGGGGTAATTCGCAGAAGCGGAACTCCTAGCAAAATGCTCTGCTAAGCGGTTTGCAATGACGTCGGAGTCAGTACAAACTGCTCCATTCAGTGAGAGCGCAGGGACGCTGGCAGGGGTCCGATAGCCGAAGACCCGTCGAATCTTGGCCCAGACCTGCGATGGAGTGACATGGAGGCCAATGGTGGACACATACCGCTCCCAGCACTCCTTCTTGCCTTGGCGGATAAGGAGGCGGGCCCGCGCACGCAGCCGTTTGAAGGCGATAAGGTGGTCCATGGAGGGATGTCGCTTGTGACGCTGGAGTGCCCGCCGGCGATCTTTAATCGCTTCAGCGATCTCAGGCGACCACCAAGGCACAGCCCTCCGCCGAGGGGACCCAGAAGAACGGGGAATGGCAGACTCGGTGGCAGTGACGATGCCGGCGGTGACCGATGTAACCACCGCATCAATGGCATCAGTTGAGAGATTTTTTTTTTTTTTTTTTTTTTTTGTGGTTTTAGGGCGCACAACTTCAATGGTCATTAGCGCCCTGACTACTCTAAAAATGCACCGCGAGCCACAAGTTGACAACAACAACTAAAAGGAAAAACACAATAAAAGACAGACTGACAGGCATAGGATTAAAAAACTTCATCAAATGTCCTTAGCAAGGTGTGTCAAATTGATAAAACAAAGAACACGAGCAGCTGCTCGTGGGTCATCCGCTAAAACGGCATCGAAAGTAATAGGCAGGTTAAGATCGAGGCGCAGTTGGTTAAGATCGGGACAGGACATTAAAATGTGTCTAACCGTCAGCAAGTGCCCACATGGGCAGAACGGCGCCGGCGCAGCCGTCAGCAGATGGCGATGGCTGAACCGGCAGTGTCCAATCCTTAACCTTGCTAAAACGACCTCCTCCCGCCGAGAAGGGCGTGAGGAGGACGTCCAAGCCACGGGAAGAGGTTTTAAGGCCCGAAGCTTGTTGTCGGTAAGTGCAGCCCAATCGGCATGCCACAGCGACACAACGCGCCGACAAATGACCCTGCTAAGATCGGACGAAGGGACACAACAAGAAGCTGTCCGAGGCTGGAGGACCGCAGCCTTGGCCGCGGCATCTGCAGCTTCGTTCCCAGGGATACCGACATGGCCGGGAACCCACATAAAGCTAACCGGCGGACCGACGTCCACCAGCCGCTGAAGAGAGCGTTGGATCCGGTGTACGAAAGGGTGAACCGGGTACGGATCACTGAGGCTCTGGATGGCGCTCAGGGAATCGGAGCAGATGACATAAGCAGAATGTCGGTGGCGGCAGATGTAAAGAACAGCCTGGTAGAGGGCAAAGAGCTCAGCTGTGAAGACCGAACAATGGTCATGGAGCCGGTATTGGAAACTTTGTGCCCCGACTATAAAGGAACACCCAACCCCGTCATTGGTCTTAGAGCCATCTGTATAAATGAAAGTCATGGTGATGAACTTCGAACGAAGTTCCAAAAAACGGGAGTGGTAGACCGAACTGGGGGTGACCTCTTTTGGGAGCGAGCTGAGGTCAAGGTGAACGCGGACCTGAGCCTGGAGCCAAGGTGGCGTGTGGCTCTCGCCCACTCGAAAGGTTGCAGGGAGTGAAAAATGAAGGTGTTGAAGGAGGCGACGAAAGCGAACTCCAGGGGGTAGCAGGGCAGAGACATACAACCCGTATTGACGGTCGAGAGAGTCGTCAAAAAAGGAACGATAAGACGGATGGTCGGGCATTGACAGTAGCCGACAGGCATACCGACAAAGCAGTATATCGCGCCGGTAAGTGAGCGGCAATTCGCCAGCGTCAGCATGAAGACACTCTACGGGACTGGTATAAAATGCTCCGATCGCAAGTCGTAAACCCCGATGTTGTATGGAGTTGAGGCGGCGTAAGATGGATGGCCGTGCAGAGGAGTATACAAAGCTCCCATAATCCAGCTTGGAGCGGACGATCGACCGATATAGACGAAGTAGGACGGTTCGATCCGCTCCCCACGACATACCACTGAGAACACGGAGGACATTTAAAGAACGGGTACAACGGGCGGCCAAATATGACACATGTGGAGACCAGCTAAGTTTCCTGTCAAAGGTAAGGCCTAAAAATTTGGTTGTCTCCACGATTGGGAGAGCAACGGGACCAAGTCGTAAGGACGGTGGGAGAAACTCTTTGTAGCGCCAGAAGTTAATACAGACCGTCTTCTCGGCAGAAAAACGGAAGCCATTGGCGACACTCCAGGAGTAAAGACGGTCAAGAGAACGCTGAAGACAGCGCTCCAGGACACGTGTACGCTGCGCGCTGCAATAGATGGTAAAATCGTCCACAAAAAGGGAGCCTGATACATCAGCTGGGAGGCAATCCATTATTGGATTGATCGCGATGGCGAACAGAGCGACGCTCAAAACTGACCCCTGTGGCACCCCATTCTCCTGGCGAAAGGTGTCGGACAGGACAGAACCCACACGTACCCTGAACTGTCGATCCATTAAAAAGGAACGAATAAAAAGAGGGAGGCGACCGCGAAGGCCCCATGTATGCATGGTGCGGAGAATGCCCGCCCTCCAACAGGTGTCGTAAGCCTTCTCCAAATCAAAGAACACAGCCGCGGTCGGGCGCTTCCGCAAGAAGTTATTCATAATGAAGGTCGACAAGGTAACCAGATGGTCAACAGCAGAGCGGCGCCTACGAAATCCACATTGTACATTTGTAAGTAGGCGTCGAGACTCAAGCAGCCAAACCAATCGAGAGTTAACCATTCGCTCCATCACTTTACAGACACAGCTGGTAAGTGAGATAGGTCGATAACTGGAAGGCAAGTGCTTGTCCTTCCCCGGCTTAGGAATCGGGACAACAATAGACTCGCGCCAGCATGCGGGAACATGTCCCTCAATCCAGATGCGATTGTATGTACGAAGAAGAAAACCTTTACCCGCAGGAGAAAGGTTCTTCAGCATCTGAATATGAATAGAATCAGGCCCTGGAGCGGAGGACCGTGATCGGCCAAGTGCGGTTTCGAGTTCCCGCATGGTGAATGGGGCATTATAACTTTCACAATTCGAGGAGCAAAAGTCAGGGGGCCTAGCCTCCTCTGCCTGTTTGCGGGGGAGGAAGGCAGGGTGGTAATGAGCGGAGCTCGAAACCTCGGCGAAAAAGCGGCCGAAGGCATTGGAGACAGCCTCAGGGGCCACAAGGACTTCATTCGCGACCTTCAAGCCAGAAACTGGGGAGTGGACCTTAGTGCCAGATAGCCGGCGCAGGCTACCCCAGACAACAGAAGAAGGAGTAAAACTGTTGAAGGTGCTTGTGAAAGCAGCCCAGCTGGCTTTCTTGCTTTCGTTAATAATACGACGACACTGAGCACGTAATCGTTTATAATTAATACAATTCGCCACTGTAGGGTGGCGTTTAAAGGTGCGTAAAGCACGTCGACGAGCACGTAAAGCGTCTCTACATGCTGCAGTCCACCAGGGGACCGGTACACGACGTGGAGAAGAAGTAGGGTGAGGGATGGAATATTCAGCAGCAGCGAGAATGACTTCCGTGAGGTGTGCGACCTGACGATCGCAGCTTGTGAAGGTTTGATCCTGAAAGGTCGCCCTGGAAGAAAAGAGCCCCCAGTCTGCCTTGGAGATGGTCCAACTAGAGGAGCACGGAGAGGGAGTATGCTGCAGGAGATGGATAACACACGGGAAGTGGTCGCTCGAATATGTATCAGCAAGTGCATACCACTCAAACCGGCGTGCAAGTTGGGGAGTACAGATAGAGAGGTCTAAATGGGAATAGGTATGAGATGTGTCCGAAAGAAAAGTAGGGGCGCCAGTATTAAGGCAGACAAGATTGAGCTGGTTGAAAAGGTCTGCTAACAAGGAGCCCCTCGGGCAGGAGGCTGGAGAACCCCAAAGGGGATGGTGGGCATTGAAGTCTCCAGTTAACAAAAACGGTGCAGGTAGCTGAGCAATAAGTTGCATCATGTCTGCCCTGGTAACGGCAGATGACGATGGAGTGTAAACGGTACAAAAGGAAAACGTAAAAGTGGGGAGAGTAATGCGGATGGCAACTGCCTGCAGGCCGGTGTGCAACGTGATGGGATCGTAGTAAATATCATCCCGGACCAGCAACATAACCCCTCCATGAGCTGGGATACCTACCATAGGGGGTAGGTCAAAACGCACAGAGGTGTAGTGTGCCAAGGCAATGTGATCGCATGGGCGTAGCTTCGTTTCCTGGAGGGCTACGACGAGCGGACGATGCAAGCGGAGCAGCAACTGCAAGTCCTCTCGGTTGGAGCGAATGCTGCGAATATTCCAGTGAATAAGTGCCATCGTAAGAAAAGGAAGATGAGAGAAGGGGTCACCTCAAAGGCCGCTTAGGGCCTGGCTTCGAGCGAGCACTGCCGCCGCTAGCAGTAGGCGGACAGTCATCGTCCATGGGGTCTATAGGGTCATCGGCCATCTCGGGAGGATGGCCGGGAGGGGGAGCTTCCTCCGCCGGTGAACGGCCAGATGTACGGCTACCGGCGGTGCGGCCAGGCGAAACGGATGACGGCCTGGGGCGGCAACCGCTGGGTGGCGCAGGAGAAGAGATGCGCCGTGGCGGGGAAGGAGAACTGTGCTTCCTATGCGCCTTTTTGGAAGGACGTTTGGTGGAAGTATCGGTCGAAGGCTGGGAGGTCGAGGGACGGAGGAAGTCTGCACGGGATGGTTCCTTCTTGAAGGACCGTGCATCTGACTTCGGGGTCTTCGTCTTAGCAGAAGCTGAGGAAGTGGCTGGTGTCTGTGGTGTGATGGGAGGAAGAGGAGACGTCGACCGCGCGATCTTAGCACTGGCCGAACGGACGACCGTGGTGCTGAAGGTCAGATCGCATGTCTGGGTTGCGACCTCCCGGGTAGTCCGAGGAGAGGCGAGGACAGTACTATATTTCCCCGCTGGGAGCAGCGTGGGCTTCCTACTAGCCAATAGCTTGCGAGCAGCCGAGGTTGACACTTTCTCTTTGACACGAATTTCTTGGATGCAACGTTCGTCCTTATAGACAGGACAGTCGCGGGAGGATGCGGCATGGTCACCGTGACAGTTCACACAATGAGGAGACGGAGGTGGACAGTCACCCTCATGGGCATCCCTGCCACAAGTGACACATTTAGCCGCATTGGAACAAGACTGTCGAGTGTGATTGAAACGCTGACACTGGTAGCAGCGCGTAGGTGTCGGGACATAGGGGCGAACAGAAATAACCTCGTAGCCCGCCTTGATGCGCGATGGCAGCTTAACACTATCGAAGGTCAAGAAGAGTGTCCGGGTCGGTACAAGGTCGTTGTTGACCTTTTTCATGACCCGATGGACAGCCGTCACGCCCTGCTCAGCGAGGAAAGATTGAAGCTCCTCGTCAGTCAATCCGTCGAGGGAGCTAGTATACACTACACCACGAGACGAATTCAAAGTTCGGTGGGCCTCCACCCGGACAGGGAACGTGTACAGGAGGGTGGCCCGAAGCAGTTTTTGTGCCTGAAAGGCATTCTCAGTTTCTAGTAATAAGGTGCCGTTACGCAACCTGGTACAAGATTTGACAGATCCGGCTATGGCATCAACGCCCTTCTGAATAACAAAAGGGTTGACAGAGGAAAAATCCTTTCCGTCCTCAGTGCGAGAAACTACGAGGAACTGTGGGGCAGGCGGTAGTACTTTTGTCACTGTTGGCTGGTCACGTTTCCGTTTTTGGGTCGAAGTCGAAAGCGATGGAGTAGAATCCATTGCGGAGGAATCCCCCATGATTGCCAGCGTCTCCGATGGCGCGCTCCTTCCTTGTGGGGACCCTCTCAGAGGGCACTCCCGCCTTAGGTGAATGTTTACACCTCAGGTCACACCTCCCGAGAAACAGACGGAGGGACCAATCGGCATGGTCAGAAGGTATCAGCTCAGGCAATCACCCCTCCCCGGGCCTGGCCTTTACCAGGGGGTACGCGCGTGCCTTACATGTCTACCCAGGGCGGGGACTTACGCGTTACCCCGTCACCGGCTACGCGTGCGAACGCGTGGGTCGGCCTTCAGACACGCACAGGGAGGAAGGAAGAAGAGGAAAAAGAAGAGAGAGAGGGAGAAAGAGGACAGACTGTCTCAAACGCCGAGGCGGAGACCAGAGAAGGCAAGGAGAAGAAGGCAATGAGAAGGCAAGGAGAAGGCAAGGAGAAAAAGGCAATGAGAAGGCAAGGAGAAAAAGGCAATGAGAAGGCAAAGAGAAAAAGGCAATGAGAAGGCAAGGAGAAGTCAAGGGAAAGAGTAAGGAAGACAGTGAGGTGGAGAAGAGCAAAGAAAGGGACCAACAAAAGGAAGGAAGAAACGAGAAGTTTAGAACCAAAAAGACCACGATTATAGTTCGTGAAGATCGTCCGTCTCCGGACGCAGGCGCTAACTACCCCCGTGAGGGGGATGGACTCCTTTTAGTCGCCTCTTACGACAGGCAGGAATACCTCGGGCCTATTCTAATCCCCGGACCCGCAGGGGGCAGTTGAGAGAGGCTCAATAGCGGCAGTGGAGGAGAACAAGTCCCAGTCAGCCTTATTCATAGCCCATCTGCTAGGGCGCCCAGAAGAGTGACGCTGTGGTAGTGACAGAAAAATCGGAAAGTAGTCACTACCACACAGGTCGTCATGCACACTCCAGTGGACAGATGGTAAGAGGCTAGGGCTACAGATTGAAAGGTCAATCTGCTCCGATTGATCACCCGTGCTAGTGCTATTGCTATTCACGGCGTCTGAGGGACCGGCGAGATCGAGGTCCTCAGCGGACGCCAGAATCTCCACCTCGTCCTCAGACGCAAAGCTAGAAGGTAGCGATGGGGTGGCTACCACCGCGCGTTCCTTGGGCTTAGAGCTGCTCTTCTTTGATTTCTCACGCTGCTCCTTGGGTTTAACTGGCTGGGAGGGCTTCACCGATTCAGTCTCCGGGACTGAGGAGGATCGGGAAGCCCTTCGACCTGCAGATTGTGGGCACTTACGCCACTGTCGATCGTCAGCCTTCCCGCCGGTGGAAACCTGGGAAGGGAGGGACCCAAGGGACCCCTTGCGAGCGTGAGAAGCCGAAGAAGTTGGACACTTCTCCGGCTTAGAAGCGGGGACCGACGTCCCCGATGGGGGGGATGGTGTTGCTCCTGAGGTAGGTGGCACAGGAGCAACCCGGTGGGTAGAGCCCCCCACTGGCAAGGGGGCAGGAGGAGTTTTACCACTCGTCGATCCGGCCGGAAGGCGCGAAACTGATGGGGCTAGCACAGGTGTTGTAGCAGCGGCGTAGGAAGTTGTCATTCGCACTGGATGTAATCGGTCGTATTTCCGTTTGGCCTCAGTATAAGTCAGTCGGTCCAGGGTCTTATATTCCATGATTTTGCGCTCTTTCTGGAATATTCTGCAGTCTGGCGAGCAAGGTGAATGGTGCTCCCCGCAGTTGACGCAGATGGGAGGCGGGGCACATGGAGTTTCGGGATGAGATGGGCGTCCGCAATCTCGACATGTGAGGCTGGAAGTGCAGCGGGAAGACATATGGCCGAACTTCCAGCACTTGAAGCACCGCATCGGGGGAGGGATATAGGGCTTGACCTCACATCGGTAGACCATCACCTTGACCTTTTCCGGTAACATATCACCCTCGAAGGCCAAGATGAAGGCACCGGTAGCAACCTGATTGTCCCTCGGACCCCGATGAACGCGCCAGACGAAATGAACACCTCTACGTTCTAAGTTGGCGCGCAGCTCGTCATCAGACTGCAAAAGGAGGTCCCTATGGAAAATAACACCCTGGACCATATTTAAACTCTTATGTGGAGTAATAGTAACGTTAACATCCCCCAACTTGTCACAAGCAAGTAACCTGCATGACTGGGCGGAGGATGCCGTTTGTATCAGTACTGAGCCAGAGCGCATTTTAGACAAGCCCTCCACCTCCCCAAACTTGTCCTCTAAATGCTCGACGAAGAACTGAGGCTTTGTGGAGAGAAAAGACTCCCCATCAGCTCTTGTGCAAACTAAGAATCGGGGCGAATAACTGTTACCTCCATCCTGGGACTTACGCTCTTCCCACGGCGTGGCCAGGGAGGGGAACGTTTTCGGATCGTACTTCTGAGCATTAAATTGAGCCCGAGAACGCTTAGAGACTGCTGGCGGCTGGCCGCCAGCGAGAGATGATGTACCACGCTTCATTGCGGGTCATCCGCCCTGATGCCACCTACTCCGACCAAGGGCCCTCCCCACGGGCGCCATCCAGCCACAGCAAAGGCCACCTGGCAGGATGGCCGTTGCCGGGAGTCCTGATACCCCAGGAGGATAGGCATCTACTCCTTGGCATACGCGGGGAGTTAACGGCGCAGGCATCAGTAGAGCGATCCCTGTGTTGTCAGGGGGCTACAACCAAGAGGGTACATGGCGGCCCCACCACAACGGACTGGCTACCGTGCTGGATCTTAGGTGCAAAACTGTCCAAGGTCTTCATTGCAGTTAAAAGAAACACTGCAGAGGGCAGCGTGGTAATTGCACCCAGGGACGTATCCCCGCCCTAAAGATCGAAAACGAGCGGGACACCATTGCAACGACGTGAAAGCCGGCTAAAGGTCTAATTGCACGACGGATACAGTGCACCATGTAAGGCGCCCTTCCCCAATTGGCTCGCTCTTCGGAATAATTTAGAAAGATGGAGGTCAAACCCGAGAGGGGACCATCACATAAGGCCAAAACATGTGAGACTCCTTTTAGTCGCCTCTTACGACAGGCAGGAATACCGCGGGCCTATTCTAACCCCCGAACCCGCAGGGGGGCATGAAAGAAGGTTTTATACTTGGAAGAGATCTGGAGATACCAGAAGGTTTCAGAATGATTATATAATGGTAAGAATGAGATTTCAGAGCCAGAATTGAAACTGGAAGACATTTCCAGGGGCAGACGTGGACTCCAACCAAAATGTATTGTTTATTTAAACTAAAGAAACTGCAGAAAGGTAGGAAATTAAGGAGATGAGACTTTAATAAGAGTCTCAAAGGGAGCATTAGACAAGGATTGACTAGAATGGGGGGAAGAAGAGAGATGAAACGGCGAAAACAGCAGAGGGGATCAAATAGCAAACGAACCAAGCAGAAGGGAATACAAACATAAAAAAAATGAGACTGACAGGAAATGCAAAATGGCTAAGCAGGAATGGCTAGAGGACAAATTTAATCATATATAGCATCATAGAGTATTTCACTAGCAGTCAGATATACACTGCTTATAGGAAAATTGAAGACACCTTGGAGGAAAGAGAAGCAGCTATATGGATATCAACAACTTTTACGGAAAACCAGTACTAAGCAAAGAAAGTAAAGCTGACAAGTGGAAGGAGTATATAGAGGGGTCTATACAAGGCAGTAGAAGAGAAAAGAATTTTTGTCATATGTCATATATACAATCATTTGATTGAAACATTGGTGATTCATCAGTGAAAATGCCTACCTAAGTTTACCTCAGAACAAGATACATTAAAACAAAGCTTATAGATGCTTCCAGAGGCACATTACAACATAAAAAGATAATTACATGTTAGATTTCCTCCAATTTCTTTTAATTTCCACAGTTGTTTAAAATCATTCATTTGAAGTACTTTTCATGTTTGTTTCTCTAGTTTATAAATATAGACATACTTGAAAGAGCACGTATTTTCATAAAAGTAGTATATATGTATACATCTAGATATTTAGATACACAGTTTATAAGTATGGACACACATAAAAAGAACACATACCTCCATTAAAAGGGAACACACAGAACATAATTTAGAAGAGACAGGAAAACAAAACAAATGTAATATCTCCTAACTTGTCTTCCTCATTTTATAATATCATCCACACTGTAGTAGCATTTGCTTTTTAATTATTTTTCAATGTTTACACCTGTGGGTTCTAGCTTGCAGTCTTTCAACTTTGAACACTTTTATTGTTGAGCTTCAAAGCCATTTTTGAAAAATGTTTGTCTGTGGCAAGGTAACATGTAATCTTGTTTGTGCATTGTTTCATAACCATGTGTAAAAGAATTTCCCTAGAAAAGAGGTGGGTTTTCTAACTGAAAGATAAATGTCAGTAGTCAAGGCTTACAAATGCATGACTGGAACAAACAATAGACAGTCATAGCTCTGATAATTTTTTTCTGCAGCTTGAACACCGTGAGAAGGCATCCTTCAACTCCCCAAAAAATTATGCCGTATCTTACAACTGATATAAAATATGCACGATACACAATTTTCCTAACAGCTAAGTCAGTTTTTAGAACCCCCACTCCGTAAACAAAACTATTTAACCGCTCCAGTAAGCAATCCACATGAACAGTCCATGACAGGTTTTTGTTTATGGCCACTCCCAGAAATTTAACAGATTCTGCAGTTATCATTTCTATGCCTTCATAACTTAACAGTGTTAAATATTCAACAGTTAGTTTGAAGTGTACAATTTGTGTTTTTGTTAGATTGAGTTTAATAGCATTACTATTTATCCAATTTTGTAGTCTTTGAAGAGAATTTCGTTTTCTGTGCTAATTCTTAAGTGTTTTTGCAGCAAACTACTGCTACTGAGTCATCTCCATACAGAATTGTATCCGAAGTTACCTTACCTGGAATGTCATTTATATAATATAGAAATAGTAATGGGCCTAGTATGGACCCCTAGGGAACACCTGCTTACATTCCCTTCCAACTAGAGCAAGCTTTCTCACCCTTATGTTGTAAAACTACCCTCTGTTTCCTATTTTTGTGAACTAACTTAAGGATTTTTCATGGAAGCCATAAGGAGCTAATTTAAGGAGCAGCTGCTTATGGTTTACCATATCAAATGCCTTATTGAGGTCACAGAACATAATGGATACGCTCTCCCTGTTATCGAGGCATTTGCTTATTTTAGAGATTAGTTCATTAATAGCATGCACAGTGCTTCGGCCCTTCCTAAATTCATACTGATTAATAAGAATAAAATTATGTTTTTTATTATATTTTTCTAGTTAGTTACACACTACTTGCTCAAATATTTTAGAAATAATTGGTAGTATTGATACTGGGCAAAAATTTCCTATTCCTGTTGTCCGCCTTTCTGTAGATAGGTCGAACTTCCACATACTTCAGCCTGTCCAGAAAGCAGCCCTCATCAAACGATTTATTTATTATGTGACAGAGTTGGGGTGCAATATTATGACATCCTGCCTTTATTATTTTTGACTTCATCTCAGCCCACAGATTTGAAATTTTTTAGGGATTTTATAATATTAGCCACTTCTTAGCAGGATACATGGGTGAATTTGAATTCTACTGATCTGGCCCACATTACATTGGGGCTTGTGTGGTGGATGGAGATTGTCAATTTTGTTAGAATTTATGAAATACCTGTTGAATTCTTCGTAAATATGTCTGGAGTTTGTAATCATTTCCACATCTATTTCTAATTTATGACTAAAAATTTGTCTTTTTTTCAGCACCTATTTCAGCACTGATAATTTGCCATACAGCTTTTGATTTATTTGTGGCATCTGGTATGTATTTACTGTTTGCCATTTGTTTTGCCTGTTTAACTACTCTACCAAATATTCTTTTGTATTTGTTTACATAGCTGACAAACTCTACATCATGGTTGTTCTTTGCTTCCATACGCAGTTTCCTCTTTCTAATACTAGAGATCCCAATGCCTTCAGTTACCCACGAGTGGGTAACTGACTAAATCAGATGACGATGAGGGAATTACAATACGAAATGAGACATGTGAATTAGTAAATGAGATTATTTATTTGGTAAGTAGAATAATGGATGATGGTAAAAGTAGAGAGGAGTTAAAATGTAGACTGGCAATGCCAATGAAAGTGTCTCCGGAGAAGAAAAATTTTTTAACACTGAATATGAATTTAAGAGTCAGGAAGTCTTTTCAGAAAGCTTTTATTTGTAATGTAGCCAGGTATGAAAGTGAAACAATGACGGTAACAGTTTAAGCAATAATAGAATTGACACTTTTCAAATGTGGTTCTACAGGAGAATACTGGCAATTATATGGGTAGGTCATGTAACTAATGGAGTACTGAACAGAATTGAGGGGAAAAAAATTGTGGTACACCCTGACTAGAAGAAGGGATCGGTTGCCACGACACATTCTGAGACATCAAGTGATAACCAATTTAGTATTGGTGGGAATTGTGAAGGGTAAAACTTTTAGAGTGAGGCCAAGAGATAAATAAAGTAACCAAATTCAGAAGAATGTAAGTTGCAGTAGTTATCTGGAGATGAAGAGGCTTGCCCAGGATGCAGTAGCATGAAGAGCTGCATCAAACGAGTCTGGACTGAACATGACGACGCATTAGTAGTATGCTTTATGATAGCCAACTGTGGGAGGAGGAGGGATGGTGGAGATATCTACAGGATGTCTTTTCTAATGAATATAGGCTAGCACAAACAGTGTGTAATCATACAAATATAAGAAGAGCCCATAAGGAGGCTCATAACACTAAAGCTCATGGAGTAATTACATCTCTTATTTAACTGTGCAGCATTGCTGTATACATTTTCTAGCCTGTGCAGACATTTTAAGTTTCTTGATTCCATAAACGAATCATTGTCGCCCCCCCCCCTCCCCCCATTACACACACACACACACACACACACACACACACACACACACACACACACACACACTTGCAATGTCTCACACTTTTAAGAGCATCTTTCAACCAACCAAGGGCTTTAGTCTTACTATAGAATGTCAAGGCAAATGGAACTGCCTCACCTGGTGAGAGAGCCAGTACCTATATCATGTACATTACGTTTAGGCCCTACATGATGAAAGAATCTATTAGTTAGAGTTTACTGGATAGGGGGTGTAGTACTCTTTAGACACATTGCACATGTTTCACTAAATTGAAATTTTCGTTATCACAAATGATGACTGGTAGTGAGTGATATACTTTACAGCACAAATATCTATTCAGTGGCAACAGGTGTAGTTTGTATTAGCACTAGCCTTAACCCTTCTGCTACCGAGATTATTTTACACCGTCCAGTTACCAAGGTGGGTAATATAATTGCCCCGGGTCAACATTATGAATTTTTTTGCTATTATAGGTTGTACACTCAAAATAATTAACAATGTCAACTATTAATGTAAACTGGTCGTTTATTAAAGATCTGAAGCAATCATTATTAGTTAATCAATTTTACGGTCTTCATTTCTCAGATACAACTCTAATTCTTACTTCAAACTGAATGTGTCTTCTTTACTTCAATTCCAATAGCTTAAAAAGCTTTTACAAATGCTGTACATGGTCCAGGGAGATTTCTTGCTCATTCTCCCAAGTACAGTTTCGCTAACCTGAAGGAAATGCCTGCTCCTGGAATCTTTCTGCCAGTCTAGATATTTTTGTGACCACAGAATACACACATTTAGAGCGGTGATGTTTTCATAAATATTCAGTACAGCCAATGATTTGTTGTATGTACACAGCTGTATTGTTTTGTCATCATATCATCCATCTACTACCCCTTTAGTCCCATTTTAGTGAGAAATTAGGGCAGCTGATTTCTTCTTCTTCTTCTTCTTCTTCTTCTTAGACTCATTTGTGATGGGCTGAAATGAAAACACCACTTCTTTTTCTTTGGAACATGTGAGACAATGGTCATCTTTTCTGTAAACCCAAATAACGAAGATTTTTCCTCTTGTTATACTATGCAAAAACACTTATTTCTCTTGTTTGCTCTAAGAGTTCCAACTGATGTTAAGTTGTAATCCAACAATTTTTCAACTAGCACCATAGAAGTAAAAAGTTATCTGTAGCGATTCCCCTTTCAGACTGAAAATTTCGTCTAACCATATCCAACACACCACACTGCCCTTGATTTACTTCTCTCTGGTTGTCCATGCCTGTAAATAATTTTAGATAGCATACATATCTATTTTTAGCACTTGGACATACCAATGTTTTTTTTTCTTCCATACTCCCCTGTTTCCTATATCATATATACTCAAAATTGGCAGTTGCCAGTCTTACATCAACAGTTATGTACTCGTTAAATTACATCCATTTGATGCCTCTTGCACTTTGTGCAACTGCAGATGCACAAGAATGAAAGTGCACGCACAAAGATCTGTGGAAAGAATGCATTTACATGTACGTGTTCTCACGTACACACATTGCCTCACTGTGCAAGCAACATGCTATGAATCCCCTTCTTTGCTTGAAACTGTGTGCTAACTTTATTGTAATGAAAAGGCAACAGAAAAAGAAAACACCAAATGGGCTGTAGGTAAAGAAGTAACAGAGGTATAAGAAATACGAAGTGACAATTTTATGTCTGCAAATTTCGAAGTAGATCACAGCGAGAGTTTAGAGTTTCTGCTTGGAAAACTGCAGCGATGTAGCTGGCAATAAAATTTCATTAGCTAGTAAATGGTGACATACCAGTTTGAAGTATTTATTCTCATTTCAAAACAAAGTATTTCAGTGATTATTCCTGAAAGTGAGAAATATTGAAGGGAGAATTTAGTCATTATGTGAAGGTTAATTAACTCTCACTTAACTTCATCTTTCGTATTTTATTTGTTTACAGGATTTTAATCATAAAACATGACATGTAGATAAACATTCTTGTACTCGACAAATTTGGTGTCCGAATCAACTAGAACAGGCATTGTATTTTTCAATTTTGCATTTTTTGCATCATCAATGTACTTCATTTCAATTTTAGTAGTTTTTTTGAGAAGCTAAACATATCCCATCACTTCTTTTATTCAACTGTCAGGCTCCCCAATTGTTGAGCTTTTAAGTTGCCAGAGCATAAATATTTGCCACTCTTTTCATATACGCTTACAATTTTTGTAAATTTTTTCCCTCAGTTTTTCTACTTATAATTTTATGATATATTACATTTCAGAAAAATGCAATTGGAGACCTTTTCTATAATACTTTATGCTCAGGGCAACAGATCTCTAATTTTTACTCAATCTTCAGAAGAGCCACTCCATATGACTTTTTTGTTTGTAAATATCTAAAAAAGCTTAAGCATTCTTCTATGCCTCATGGGCCTCAGCTACCTGTTGTCTGCCAAAAAGCATAAAGATTCTCACTGTAGGCAGGTAGCAATGCACTTCACACATGGCCTCCATTTCCACGAAATGAGACATGCATAAAAGTAGATGCACAGTTGCATCATCTGAAATATATGCACATGTGCAAGTTGAACACAAAAAAGGCATCATGTGGATGCACCTTTACAGCTGTAATTATTCATGTGTGCATTCAAAATGGTCTCAAAAACGTCTCTTATTGCATAAAACCTGTCAGTTTTACCTCCTATTCTGATGTAACAAGTTCTCATGACCCTGAGGTCAATTTCACCCTTTTCTTCCATTTCCAGATAAATTTACATATCATCTTGAAAATAAAAATTATCAACCAATACAACGGAATTTGTTGATTTGAATTCACACACTAACATTTTGAAAAATATTATAGTTAACATCTTTTTAAAGTACACCCTACATATCATCTTATATGTTCAAATTCACACATTTTAATGCAGCTGCCTGACCTTGTGAACAGTACAGACAATTTTAACAATAAAAAACAAATTTATTTAAAAAAGGGCAACACCTGATCCCCTAAATATTGTCCATTAGCACACACGCCTACATAGGGTGTAAAACAGTTTAATTTATAATCATTGTTTACAAATTAATACTCTGGCAGCAATGAATTTAAATTAATAGTTAGTCCTGTACAGTTTGTTGTTATAAGCATTCTGTTTCTAGAGAAGTATGAGACTGGGTTTGTGTTTTAAGAATGGACACAACAGACTAACTTTATTACATAGTGGGAAATACGGAAGCGTCCGATCCCGCCCGTCTGCTTTGACCCATAACGTCACAAATATAGCGGAAACAAAAACACACACACACACACACACACACACACACACACACACACACACACACACACACACACACACACACACACACACTTTCCACAAGAAGCCCAATGACACTAACAGGACAAGTGCGGGAAATGGGATTTTTGGGTGGGGGTGGGGGGCAAACTAAATATAAACAAATTTAGACGCCTTGCGTAGCTACAACGTGTAAGTGAAGACAGCCATGCATGAATACCCACCCACCTCCCCAGGGGTCGTAACCCCTGCAACCCATAGAAGATAAAGATGCTTCAGTAGCTGATTAGTGTTTTTTTTAAAAAAAAAAAAAAAAAAAAAAAAAAAAAAATCACGGGATAGAACGAACAGATCAGAAAGATAAATATAATAAACTAAAACAGAAACTGGAGGAAACAGATAATTAAAATAAGAATAAGCGTTTAAAAAAAAAAAAAGTCTCACGAGATAGAACAAACAGATCAGAAAAGTAAACAAAATAAGATAAAACAGAACTGGAGACAGCCACACTCAAACCAAACTCCGCGCCGTCATGATGTCACACACGACAACACCCTTACGTCACGGGTCAAAGCCGACGCATGGGATCGGACGCTTTGTCAACCCACATAGTGAAGTTAAAGAATTAAGTAAAGTCATAACTAAGAAAACTGCATTGCCTAAAACTTACCAAAGGTCTCCAAGGTGCAACAGAGTACTTAGATGTCATTAGGGAAGCATTGGAAGACGTGATCTCATTAATTGAAAAGAAGCTGTACTCCCTAAACCCCAGGTGAACAGATTATGGAAGAGAAGGAAGCTGTAGCTGAATCACCAGTTTCTTATTTAAAGTCTATGTGAAAAGAAAAACCAATAGTCCTTCAAAAACAAAAAGAAAGAAAATTTATCTGACCCCTGGTGGTGGTAAGTTCCTATGGGAGCAAAACCGTGGCAAGGAGCCTCAAGCCGTGCGGCTACCCCACGCAGTTGTGACTCCCTGGTAAACCTGTTTTAGCTGTTCGTGCATTGAACATTGGTCCAGAATCATTACAAAGATCAAATGAAAATGCGGTTGCGCTACACAAAAAGCTCAAATTGTGTGCAGGTACATATAATACAAACTATTGTTCTCCTAGATGTTCCAACTTGTTCACAGTTAATGAACTTCCAAAGGCCAAGAACAATCTCTTCTGAAAATGTGATAATTATTGGTAAGAAGAATAGCTTGATGTAATGAAATTGCCAGAGACTCTGGAAACTGATGATAGTGATTCTGATCCTCCAGATAATCCTGTTGTTGAAGATTTGCTGCTCACTAAGTGCAAGTGCCAGTATCTTTTTCCAAATGACTTTATTATGATGTAATTGGGGATAAAATTGGAAAGCACCCTTTTCACTGTGTGTTATTCAAAAAGTTGTAAGATAGGAAAAGGTAGTTGAAGTAATACGGCTTCACTTCACTGACTCAATGAAAACTACATTTGTTCCAAAAGAACGTTTTACATTATGGCCCCATTCTGTTATGTGATTCATGCTGATGGGTGAAACCCACCCACAGGCTGACAGGCAAAGAATTCTGTATAAATTTCCAGCAAGGATTTTACTAAAAGTTTTTTCCAGTGGTTTTAAATAAGGGAATGATAATTATATTCATGGAAACAAATGTTTTTTTCACTGATGCCTAGCTTATCAACAATTGACATCCAGTTTTCAATGGGGATCATTGAGATCCCTTTACAGGGTTATACTCATACCGCACTACATTAATATTTATCCCAGGATCATTGTGCACATGATTATAATAAAACCAAGTTTGAGGGGTCAATCTATGTTACCCGACATGGGGTAACATTGAACCCTTCCATTTTTTCTACTATCTCATAAAAAATATAACACACTGTTCACTGTCAGTGTTTGTGTAGAAATAAGGTAAATAATAAAATTCACGAACAAAATTTGCATATGCAAGAGATAGTCTACAAAAACATAAAAGGGGCCACTCTTATTCCCTATGACGGTGAAATGGGTAATTCTGTTGGTAGCTGTAAATTAATACGCTCTATAGTCTTCTTCCCCGAAACAAATAAATGTGCATTTTGGATGCAACGTTAGATTACTGAAATTTAACTGCATCATTGTGCTCTACAAGGAGCAATAATGGATGCATATGGCGGTATCTACTAAACAATTCTGAACAGGGAAAAAGACATGCTTCTAGTTCCGCAGAAAATATTAATTTTCATTTTCTTGCGATTATCTTCATACTTATCTTTTTCCTTGATGCTGCATGAAATCAATTTGAATACTTAAAATTTATTGTGTCTACATACTTTAAAAAGTTACCTGGTTTGATGCAGCGAACGTAAATGACATTTCATCGGCATATCCTCTAGATGATGATATTAAGGGTGCTGTGCGGGACAACAGTCTGCTAGCAGGCCGAAATGAGCGACTAATTGCAGCCATATTTCTTCGTTGATTCAATGGCTGGAAATAATTGATAGAACATTACACGTAGACACAAATGCATATAAATCACAGACCTTGTGAGGAGGAATTATAGTACAATTCGCCACTTTTAATTTACAAACCAGAAATCAGGCAAGCAGACCCTTCCGGTCAAGTCAAAGTTTCTTACTCGAAGGTCAGCCTTAGATAATAGAGCATCTATGGTTGAAGAGGCCAGCTCTCGTTTTGTCGTTCCTTTTGGTAAAAAGTGACTCGACCTTTAGTGTATTTGTGTATATTAATACGTAATAGTTACCTTACCAGTCGTCTGAAGACTTTGGTCTAACTTAATTCATTAGTTCTGTTACAAATTTTGCCTCGTAACTGATGATATTCGGATGATAAAACATTTGGACCATGCAGTGTTAGAAAACATCAATATTTTTAAATATTATATTAATGCAGCGTTTAAGATGCAGTTTATATCTAATGTCCAACTTTTAATTTTGACTTTGTTTACTTAATACTGAAAGAAGTTTAGTACCACCAAAATGTCTTTTCAGTAAGATCTTAGAGGAATGAGGAAGAATGCGCTTCCTGAGCCACAGGTGACAGTAGTGGGAGGGAGGTTATTGTTTAAGGTGTTGTTACTAGTAAGTGTTATTGTGTAGATATTTTGGTATGTTAAATGTCATGCGAATAACTTATTTTATTTGCTTGCGTTGTCAGCAGTAGATTAATTAAGTCTTGTTTTCGCCGTAATCGAATGCTTTGCAATGAAGTACCAAAATCCTCCACCGCTGGCTTAATATTTTTGACATAGTTCCAAAGCAGTCTAGTAACTATACTTGGCAAGCACTGCTGTCTGTCTGTTAGAGGATTGTATTCCGAAATAAAATGTTACCATTAATCATAACTCGACGAAATAATTACCATAAGTGGCAAACGAAAGAGGAAAATGTGTTATGGTTGTCAGTTCCGTGCAATCAGTGAGATACTTCAGCTTACTTCACCAGTCAGAATTATTGTGTACTTTATGAATATTAAGAAATAAAATTGTAGACACGTTAACTATGTGATTTAAGCGTAATTTATTAAACGCCCATAGAGGAAAAAATATCCCATACGAAGAATTGCTGATCAACATCATATAACCACGTAAAATCTAGGGTGTAATATTATTTCAGGGATAGAGTGCTACTCACCACATAGGGGAGATATTGAGCTGCAGACGGGACTGTCTGCAACTTATGTGGTGAGTAGCAATGTATCCTTTCCAAAATATTATCATGTACGCTAACGATGTGGCATACAATAGGGGGTGTGACAGTCATTTAACATTTCAAAAAAAGAAAATCTACACCATTTCCCATTTGGTGCTTTTCAAAGTAAATTGGTATTGTGCATTCCAGCAGAATGCAAACATCTGTATCTTCGTGTTTGGAAGTAAAATTGTTTGAGACTGGGGAAGCCCAAAAACATTGTTGATATGGTAGTCGAATATGTTGGTAGACACTTCTCAATTTAAACTCTTAAGAAATGTATTCAGAGTTGTCCTATGTATTGGATGAAACAAAACAAAGTTTACCTCCAAACAAAAAAATCAATTTCGTTCACACATGCACAGACTCCACAGTCCATAGGGGTGACAGTATACAATGAATTAGGGCCAAAAACAAATTTACCAATGTAGCCAGATATTCTTAAAGTAAGGCTACAGAAGATTATTTGGGAGAAATGATACTAATTGGTAGAATTCATAAAAAATGAAATAATTATTAGTATTTGGATGCATAAGTTATTTATGTTTATGGCGAAGTTCTTACCACAATTTTGATGTGTCATTGTAAATCAAATAATTTAAATTATGTATGTTATGGATATAATAAACCATAATTCACAAATCAGTTTTTAAATTAAGTCTTCATAGAGCTTATTTATCATCAACTTTTCAGATGCCTTGCCATTAGCAACACGGATGCAACAGTTCGCAGCTTGTGGTCTAGCGGCTAGCATTGCTACCTCTTGATCACAGGGTCCCAGGTTCGATTCCTGACTGAGTTGGAGGATTTTCTCTGCCCAGGAACTGGCTGTTTTGTGTTGTCTTCATCATTTTAGCCTCCTCCTCCTCCCTAAATCTCGATGTGTAGTTATTCAACTATTCTCATTAGATACACAAGTCACAGCTCTCCCTTTTCACAAAGGAAAAGGAATAAAACCTTTGTAAGTGGGTGGCTGAACCTACCCCCGAGGATCTACCAAGCAGTAGTAGCATACAACATTATCAAATACAATAAACCTTTAAATATTTAATTGGAGGGATCCTATATACTAGTCACGAAAATGTTTCATCAGTTGATGGTAATGTTCAGTACTAATATAAAGAGAAGATGCTGTAACTAATTGGAAGTGCATGTGTGATTTAATTTTCTTTTATTTCTGTCACATTCCTCTAAGAATTCTCAGCCATGGAGATTACCAGTTTTAGCTATGCAATAGCGATCTTCAGAACATCTTATTCTGCTGCATTGCAACAAATTATGAACATGTAAAAATAGCATTGTTGTTACCTTTAGATGTTTGTAATTTGTTGCCGTGCAGCAGAATGAGAGACTCTGAAGGTGCCTATTGAGTAGTCAAACCGATAATCTTGTTCAAAAGTGTTTGTGAAGAAGATTGTTATGAAAATTGTTTTTGGGTGGTGTACTTTTATGGCCGTTCTCTAGCTGGCCATTTTATGTAAAATTTTACTGAACCATAACACTATACAGGTTTCAGTGCTCCAAATATAGCTAGGTAGCAAAAGATCAGTCAACATAAACTTAATGAGTAAAAAATAAATTTAATCCCTCTGAACCTTTCCATGTGCAAATAACAAGTATTAAATTCAGATGGAATTATTTCAAATACGGTCGAGACATGCAGCACCCCAGATCTGAACTACGTGGATCTGGCTGATCGACAAATGAAGACTAATGCGCTTCAAAAGTACCTCATAGAAAGTTGTACTGTGTGTTTCAACACCTCATGTAGACGTAGAATGTCTAGACACCAGCCTTTCCATAGCATGACAGTAAGAGAGAGCTCATACCATCAATTCAGGATGAGATACTTGTGAGAAGACTACTGAAACTTTGGAAGACCCAGAAGTAGCGATATTTCACCTCAGATATTCGCCACATTTCTATTGCTTGCAAGTCTCTCTAATTTTGTTGACAGTTCCAACAAAATTGGTAACATGGTAGATCTGCTTTTTATGTAATTAGAAAATTATAATTTTGCTGTAATTAAAAATGAACCTCAAGCCAAGACAATAGAAAATATTAGGTTTTAATCACCTGCACTGTTTAACAGACTACACAGAATTTGGATAAAATGATTTTTTATTTATTTTCCCTGAACTTTTAATTCCTGTATCAATATTTTTCTTAAGGCACACACGTTGGTCAATAGCACACTAATGTACCTGCCATTTAATACATGGTATGTCAAAATCTATCTCAAGCAGAAAATTGGACATAATTTGGTTCAGTCCTTGTATTCCTAAAATTGCCGGTTGATAGTGAAGGAGCAGTGCAATCCAACTGTGACAACAGTAATCAGAACGAGTACCTAAATGGATATGACCAAAATTAGAAAGATGTGAAGTAATTTTCTTTGAAAAACCAAGAAACAAGGTTAATAATAGATAAAAATGAAGTATTCCATATCAGTCATTAGGAACAACTGTACTGTATGAGCCATGGACATTACCATTGGTGGGGTGGCTCATGTGACTCAGTGGTACAGATAGCCGTGCCATCAGTGCATCCACAATAGAGAGAGATCTGTTGACAGGCCAGACAAACTGGTGGGTAGCAGCAGCCTTTCCAGTAATTGGAGGGGCAATAGTCTGCACGATAGACGAATCAGGCCTTGTAGAACACCTGGAAGCAAGGAAAAGTACGTCCATAAATTTTCTGCAGGCATGCAGCTCTATTGTATAGTTAAATGGTGGTGGCGGCATCCTCTAGGCTGAGTCTGCTCAGGAAGGTGTCATCATAAGGAGAAACAAAACCAGCATTCTACATGTCGGTGCAAGGAATGTTAGATCCCTTAATTGGCTAGGTGGGTTAGATAATTTAAAAAGTGAAATGGATAGTTTGAAGTTAGATATTGTGAGTGGGAACTAGTGAAGTTCGGCGGCAGGAGGAACAGGACTTCTAATCAGATGAAATACTGAGTTGTAAATACAAAATGTGACAGGGGTAATGCAGGAGTAGGTTTAATAATGAATAAGAAAATAGGAATGTGGGTAAGCTATGAACAGCATAGTAATGCATTATCGTAGCCAAAAATCAAACAGTGGAAAATCCAGGGTGGAATGTAACAATATTATGAGTAGGAAAGTTGCCGCTCACTATACAGGGTGTCTCACTTAACTCTGCCTCCTCAAATATCTCTGGAACAACAATAGGTATTCAAAAACGGTTTTCACCAGCATGAATGTAAGGCAGGGGCTTAGGAAACCCATATGCAATCAATAGCAAGAAGATCACAAATGGTGGCATTGGTTGCATCACAATACGTCAATTATATCCTAAGAAATTGCGCAGTGAAGTTGACACTTGAAATAAATGAAGCGCAAAACTAGCACACGACTGAGACTCAAGCGTGCACCTCACGCTGCCGGTAATCTTGATGTGATTGACGTACTATGTCAGTGTAGTGTTAATGTGTGGTGTGGCATTGTATGACAACACATCATTGACACATATTTCATTGATGGCATTCCTAAAGGGGGATAGTTTATCCCCTTCTTGAGCTGTACCTTACTTGAACCGGTCAACCGCTTACAATGTGTCAAATAATTTGGTATCAAAATGATGGATGTCCTGTGCATAATGTTTATTGTTGCAAAATGACAACTAGAGGTACAATTAGTGGTAACACACTTTGTTTCACGTTTCTAACCCCCTAAAATTCTGAAATATGTGGCTCGTAAAGGGTAGTAACGATGTCACAGTTTCTGACGTAAAGCACCGCGTGTAGTACTGTGCTCAGAGCAGGGGTTGCCTGCACTGGCGCCTGTATCCTGCCGTAAACGTACCCAATATCGTCATGGCGTGCTCTACCTGCTACACTGCTCTCATACTGTAATGTAATTCACATACGTTGCCACATTAAAACCTGTTTTCTTGTGACTTGTTACATTTGCCATCATCTAGTCGATTGCCGGACTTCAGTAATGAAGAAAAACTAGATATTATTTTAATTTATGGAGAATGTCACAGAAATGCAACTGCAGTTGTGACACTGTATGCTGAATGCTACCCAGATCGGCGGTGTCCGTCATGTCGAACCATTGGCAACCTCTGCAAGATACTCACAGAAACAGGATGCTGGGCTTCTACAAAACATCAACGCACAACGCCAGCAACTGGCAATGGAAACGGAATTGCTGTTCTGGTTGCTGTAGTGCACAATCCTAAAGTGGGTGTAAGAGAAATTGCACAAGGTGCAGGAATAAGCCACAGTAGTGTGAGCAGAATCTTACATTGGCATTGGTTTCATCCTTTCCATATCTCACTGCACCAAGAACTGTTTGGGAATGACTTTGAAACCCGCATTGCGTTCTGTCATTTTGCGCTTAAGCAGTTGCGTGGTAATCCAGTATTCCTAAGAAATACGTTGTTTACGGATGAGGCTTCATTTAGAAATCATGGTACTGTGAATATACGGAACATGCATTACCGGTCCGTGCAAAACCCCCCTGGATTCGCAAAGTTGCTCATCAACAACAATGGAGTGTCAATGTTCGATGCGGTATGATTGCTAAATGTATTGTAGGTCCCTATTTTTACTGTGGAACATTGAATGAAAAGTGATATGCATCATTTCTTCAACACACACTAGCACTCCTCACGGAGGATCTAGGATTGGAAACTTGTCTATCAGTGTGGTTCCAACATGATGGATGTCCCGCAAACAATGCAAAAGTTGCCAGAGATGTTCTAGATGCGATATTTCCAAATGGATGGATGGGGTAGGGAGGTACTGTGCAATAACCAGCACGGTTCCCCGGCTTGGCACCATTAGACTTCTTTCTCTGGGGTGCAGTGAGACACCGTGTGTATCAAGAACCCCCAATGACGGTAAAGGATATGCAACATCGTATTACTGCGGCATGTGCGGCAATATCTGTAGAAATTCTACAATCTGTGCAACACATATGCATTACCCATATGCAAACATGTATTGATGCAAACAGAGGGCACTTCAAACATATGTTGACGTGATACAGTTTCACTGGTCTGGATGTGGGTGTATTTTCTATGCTGGATGTAATGCAGTTTCTGTGGGTGACAGAGCACTAGTAAATGTGTTTAGCAAAGTGTATTCAAGTGTGTTATCTCTAATTGTAGTTCTAGTTGTAATTTTGTTAGAGTAAACATACATTTACAGCTTGAAAAACATAACTTTGCGTTGGACAGTTACTTGTTTATTTTTGTGGATTGTGCATACCTTCCCATTGTGTGAGTCCCTTAAACAGGCAGCATGGGGTGCATGCTTAAGTCTCAGGACGTGTGCTAGCTGTGTGCTTCAGTTATTTCAAGCGTCAACTTCGCTTCGGCATTTCTTGGGATGTAACTGATTTATTGCGATGCAACCAATGCCATGATTTTTGTGATTTTTCATGCTCTTGATTACATACGAAACAATAGCGGGTGTCCATTTAAAAATACACAAGTTTGTGTTGAAAATAGTATTTGTTTAGGTTTTAAAATTTTGCACAGTATTTGGTTTCTTAAGCCCCTGCTATACATTCATGCTTGTGAAAACCGTTTCTAAATATCTATTGTTGTTCCAGAGATATTTGAGGTGGCAGAGTTAGGTGAGACACCCTGTATAGCGGAGGTGCTGAGTCGCAGATAGGCACAACAAAAAGACTCTCACAATTTCACAATTAAAGCTTTCAGCCATCTTTGGTGAGCATGTGCTTGACGACTAGGGGGCCCCAGCCCTCACAGCACCAATTCTCTTTCTATGTTGCTTGTCTCCTCTTCTCCTGTCCTTTTTCCCCTCTCTTGGGGAGATGTCTCATACCTCCATGGGTTCTTGCAGCTCATTTGCGTTGGTTTGCTTGTAGGAATATTGTCTCTTGTACTGCTCTTTCCCTGTACCGCCTTTTCCCTGTACTGCCCTTTTCCTGTACTGCCCTTTCCCTGTACTGCTCTTTCCTCGTTTCGCTCTTTCTCTATTTAGCTCTTTCCCTGTTCAGTTTTTTCCCTGTTCAGTTTTTTCCCTGTCCCGCTCTTTCCATGTTCCTTTCTTTCCTTGTTCTGCTCTGTTTTTCCTCCAGTGTGGCATTTGAGGCCATTCTTTCTTTCTTCCTTTCCTTCTTATCTTTTCTTTTCTTCTCCTCCCTGTGTGTGCCTGATGACCACCCATGTGTTTGGTGAATAGCAAGAGACTGGGTAATGGGTAATTCCCAGTCCCCGGTTGGCATGTAGGGCCCACACATACCCTCTGGTACAGGCCAGGCCTGGGCAGGGGTGATTGCATGAGTTGTTACCTTCCTCCTCTGCTGATTGGTCCCTCCGTCTGTCGTTCGGGAGGTGTGACCTAAGGTGACGACTATCACCTAAGATGGGGGGCTCCCCTTTGGAGGAGATGCTGGCAACCATGGGGTACTTCTTCCCAATGACTGATTTTCCTTCTCTTTCTCCAAGTGTTTCACATGAAAGAAAGTGGAATGAGGCTCCTGCCTCAATGTCTCTTCCTGTTGCACCTCAATATCTAGTAGTCTCACGTTTAGACGAAAACCAGACTTTTGCTACTGTTAACCCCTTTGTTATACAGAAAGGTGTGGATGGCATCACCGGTCCTGTGAAGTCATGCTCTCGTCTCCACAGTGGAACTCTGCTTTTGGAAATTTATAGTGCTCTCCAGGCCCAGAAACTACTCAAGGCCCAAATCCTCCATGAATATGCTATAAAAGTGGAGGCTCACAGGACACTTAACTCATCCCACGGTGTTATCTACACCAGACTTTTGGATGGTTTGACGGAGGACGAAATAACTTAACTATCAATCGGATCAGGACGTTACTGCTATTCATAGGGTTATGAAGAAGGAAGCTGCTGATCTGGTGCCGAATCGCACATTGTTCTTGACTTTCGATCGGTTAAAGCTTCCTACCAAGATAAAGGCAGGCTTTGAAGTCATCTCTGTGCGCCCTTACATTCCCAATCCATTTAGATGTTATAAATGCCACCAGTTCAGTCATACCAGCATGTCATGTAAAAACCAGCCAAATGTGTCACTTGTAGCAGGGATGCACACGAGGGCGCTTGTCCACCTCCTTCCCCCTGCTGCGTCAATTGTAATGGAGAACATGCTGCTTCTTGTCATTCGTGTCCCGACTCTGAAGAAGAGTGAGCTGTTCAGGAGATAAGGGTGAAGGTAAAGGTACCTATTCCTGTTGCCTGGAAACTGTTGGAAAGCCGTGAACCAAATGTCCCTTCACCTGGAAGCTACAGCACCGTGTTGGCCACTCCCCGTCCCACAAAAAACATGGCTACGCAAACTTGTGACTTACGGTTCAGTTCAATGGTGGCAAAGTCACCTCGCCTTAAAGCTGACACTCCTTCTCCTGCATCCTGGGCTGTAGATTCTGCTACCTGCTCTTCGCCCTCACCGGCGAAGCCAGTGAACTGTCAATTCAAAAAGGATTATTCCTGGGAAGATTTCTTACGTACCTTGAGTTCGCAACTGTCTGGCTCTTCTGCAAATCGCCAAAAGTCAAAACCATCATCCAAAGGCAAACAGTCGTTCCCCTCTCTAACTCGTCGGGCCTCTTTGATTCCTCGGTCCTTTTCATTGACCGACACCGGGGAAGCTCCGTTGATACCGCTGAGTTGATGGATGAAGATCCTCCACCTGTGGATTCCAGTGGCTGTCCTCCCCTCGATGGCTCGCCCTAAGCGGCCATCGAGGTGAGTATTTCTTATTCATTCTCCAGTGTTCCTAACTTTTATGGTCCTTTTACAATGGAATATCTGTGGCCTTCAGTCTAACAGGGCGGACCTCCAGCTGCTCCTGCGATCACAATGTCCGCTCGTAGTCTTGTCTCCAAGAAACCAAGCTACGTCCTCAAGACCATTTTGCTCTTTCCCATTTTACTTCGCCACGGATGGACCTTCCCCTTACGGTGGGGATCCCTGCTCATGGTGGGGTCATGCTGCTTCTATGAGATGATGTTTGCCATCGTCCTATCCCCTTTCACACACACCTGCAAGCAGTTGCTGCCTGTGTCTTTCTTTCCGAATTTACCTTTTTCCTCTGCACCATTAATATCCCTTCGTATTCTGCTGTCACCAGGACGGATCTGACGCAGCTTGTTGCTCAGCTTCCTCCATCCTTTCTGCTCCTCGGTGACACCAATGCCCATCATCCTCTTTGGGGCTTCCCTGTTGCCTGCCTGAAAGGTTCTCTTATGGCGGATCTTCTTAATCATCTTAATCTTGTGTGCCTTAACACCAGCGAAGTCACATTTCTCTCTGATTCCACGCACACTTATTGCCACTTAGACCTCTCGATCTGCTCTGCCCAGCTCACTCGACGTCTCGAGTGGTGTGCTCCTTCCGATACTTACTCGAGTGACCACTTCCCTTGTGTGACTCGCCTGTACAGTCCTACCTCGCCACAGCGGCCCGTTCATTGGAAATTCTCTCTTGCTGACTGGAGTCTCTATTTTTCCTTGGCAGTCTTTGACGACTGGCCGTTTCCCAGCTGTGATCAGGTCGAGAACCTCGTGGATGTTATTCTCTCGGCTGCTGAATCCTCTATCGCTCATACTAAAACTTCTCCCCATCGGGTCCCGGTCCCTTGGTGGACTGTGGAGTGCGGCGATGCGATTAGTGCTCGATGACGTGTGCTTCGTGTCTTTCACCGTCATCTGACATTAACGAACTGCATCTGCTACAAGCACCTACGTGCGCAGTGCCATCGCACTATCAAGGAAAGCAAGAAAGCATGCTGGGTTTCCTTCACCAGCTCGTTCTACAGTTTTACTCCGTCATTTCCTGTTTGGGGTGGCCTGCACTGGCTTTCCGGGACTACTGCCTACTCCCCGATTACTGGTCTGACTGTGGCGGGAAATGTCATAATCAACCCTGTAGATGTTTCTAACGCTTTGGGCCGGTACTTTGCGGAGGTTTCAAGCTCCACCCACTACCATCCTACCTTCCTTCCTTGGAAATAGACGGAGGAGGCTCGTGCAATCTCTTTTCTCTCTTTGAATCGAGAATGCTGCAATACTCCTTTTACTATGAGGGAGCTCGAGCGTGCTCTCTCCTCATCCACGTCTTCTGCTCCTGGGCGCAATACAATCTATGTCCTCATGCTGCAGAATTTTCTTCCTGCGGGAAAACACTTTCTCCTCGATACCTACAACCTCATTTGGACTGACGGTGTGTTTCCCATGCTACTATTGTTCCCCTACCTAAGCCTGGTAAAGATAAATCTCTTCCTTCCAGCTATCGTCCAATTTCCCTTACCATAAGCGTTTGTAAGGTGATGGAACGCATGATCAATGGTCGATTAGTGTGGTGGCTGGAGTCACACCATCTTCTCACCAATGCTCAATGTGAATTTCGAAAGCGCCGCTCAGTGGTTGATCATCTCGTCACCCTGTCGACGTACATCATGAATAATTTTCTGCAGAAGCGTCAAACAGTGGACGTGTTCTTTGATTTTGAGAAATCCTATGATACCTGTTGGCGGACAGGCATTCTATGCACACATGAGGCGTTCGCGGTTGTCTTCCCACTTTCATCCGGGAATTTTTAACAGATCAAGTTTCCTGGGTATGTGTGGGTTCCTCCTCATCCCACACTTTTTTACAGGAGAACAGGGTGCCTGAGGGCTCCGTACTGAGTGAGTGTTGCCCTCTTCGTCATAGTCATCAACCCAATTATGGACTGGCTTCCAGCTGGCGTTTCTGACTTTCTTTTTGTTGACGACTTTGCTATTTATTGCAGCTCCCAGTGGACATGTCTCCTGCAACGCTGTCATCAACATTGTCTGGACTGTTCTATTCGTGGAGTCTCACAAATGGTTTCTGCTTTTCTGCTACAAAATCAGTTTGCGTCAACTTCTGGCAGTACAAGGCATTTCTTCCTCCGTCCTTACGACTGAGCCAAAATGCTCTCCCATTCATGGACGCAACAAATTTCTTAGGACTTACGATCAATAGGTAACTCAGTTGGTCTCCTCATGTGTCCTACCTGGTTGCACGCTGCACCCAGTCCCTCAATGTCCTTCGTCTAATGAGTGGTACCTCTTGGGGAGCTAGCCGGACTGTCCTTCTTTGCCTCTATCGATCTCTTGTCCGCTCCGAGTGGGGTTATGGATGTATTGTCTACTCCTCTGCACAGCCGTCTGTCTTATGCCATCTAAATACAGTTCACCATTTGGGGATCCGTCTCGCCACTGGTACCTTCCGTATTAGCCCAGTTGAGAGTCTATATGCAGAAACCAGTGAACTACCACTGTCATACCGGCGTGACATCCTACTTAGTAGGTATGCGTGTCAGCTTTCTTCCATGCCAGGCCACTCAACCTAGATGACATTCTTGACCGCCAATACAAGATGTACGCTTCTTCTCTGCGGCCTCCCGGCATCCGCTTTCATCACCTGCTTCAACAGCTGCAGTTCACACTTTCTGCCACTTTCCGAATGGGTGAGAGCCCTTCATCACCTTGTCTTGAGGCACAGGTTTGTGTTCATTTTGACCTCAGCTCGTTCACGAAGGATTCAACTCCCGAGCTGACCTATCGCTGCAAATTTCTCGAACGTCGCTCACAACTTGCTGATAGCATATTTTTGTACACTGATGGTTCCAAGTCCACCCACAGTGTTGGCTGTGCTTTTGTTGTCAGGGATGATAAATTTCAATACAGGCTTCTTGACCAGTGCACAATTTTTACCGCAGAGCTTTTTGCCCTCTATCAGGCTGTTCACTACATCCGGAGGCACCAGCTCACTCGCTGTGTGATCTGCTCTGACTCCCTCAGTGCCCTTCAGAGTATGGATGATCCAGATCCAGTCCACCCCATCGTTTGACGGATCCAGGACTGCCTCCACTTGTTCCCAGATGGGGGAGCCCAAATGATATTCATGTGTGTTCCTGGCCATGTTTGTGTGCCTGGGAATGACGCTGCTGATGCTGCAGCCAAAGCAGTCCATTTGGGTCAGCTCGCCTCTTACTCTGTTCCCTCGCAAGATATTCGTAAATTTCTGTGTATCACATCACTTTGGCATGACAATTGGTGCTCCCTTCATGGGAACAAACTCAGAGAAGTCAAACCTTTCCCAACAGCCTTGTCAACTTCCTCCTGGCCGCCTCGCTGTGAGGAAGTAATGTCAGCTCGGTTGCAAATAGGACACTGCCGCTTTAGTCACCGCCACTTGTTGAGTGGCGACCCTGCACCCAGCTGACCTTTCTGTAGCCAGCCATTAACAGTCAGACATTTCCTGATCCTCTGCCCCTATTTTAGCCACTTATGTCTCAGAGTTGGGCTGCCGCCTGCTTTGCCGGACATTTTAGTGGATGACTTGTGAGCTGTGGCTCACGTTTTAAGTTTTTTTAAAAGCCGTAATATGTCAAAAGAGATTTGATTTTACCTGGTGACTCCGGTGTCTTGTCAACATCTTTTGGATACTCCTCCGTAACGTCTTGACGTTTTATGTTTGTTTTTTCTTCCTTTCTGTGTTGGATCTCGAAACGGTTTTTTTTACCCTCATGGTCCCAGCATTCTATGGTTCTAGACTGGGTGCTTATGACCTTAGATGTTTTGTGCCCAAAAAAAGATTGCAGTCTCAAGTGACTCAGTCTCAGCAACTCAGCATCTCTGCTATATAGTGATTAGCAACTTTCCTTCACATAATATTACTATCGTAGCCAAGATAGCCACAAAGTCCACCCCTACCACAGTAGGACAAGCTCTGCATGTCGTGAAGAGATTGATGAAATGTATGATGAGATAAAATTATTCAAGCAGTTAAGGGAGACAAAAATTATCGTGAAGAGATTGATGAAATGTATGATGAGATAAAATTATTCAGACAGTTAAGGGAGACAAAAATTTAATTGTGATGGGGGACTGGAATTCAATGGTAGGAAAAGGAAGACAAGGAGGAATAGTAGGTGAACAAGGACTGGGGGCAAAGGGATGAAAGAGGAGGTCACCTTGTAGAATTTTGCACAGAGCATAATTTAATCATTGCTAAAACTTTATTTAAGAATCATGAAAGAAGATTGGATACGTGGAAGAGATCTGGAGACTCCAGAATGTTTCAGATTGATTATACAGGGTGATTCAAAAGAATATTTATCAACTGATATGGCACATTGGACATGCAACAAGGATTAAAAATCACCATAGGAACTGTGGATCATAAAGGCCATCTGGGGCTACTAAATGGAATTGCATTATTTAGTTACATGCTACAAATTGATAACAACAACAGGAGATGCTCAAAGTTTTGAGTTTTGTCCAGATGCATTGAGACATGCCTGACATCAGTGCTGCGTTGAACGGCTCACCCTCTCTAAGATACATGGTGTACCCTGAAGACATCCTGCCAAGTAGGTCCTCCAGTGATGTAACAGGTATTTCATACACAAGGCCCTTCAAATACCCTCGCAGCAAAAAATCAATTGGTGACAACCGGATGATTGTGGTGGTCAAATGACATGTTCACTGTGACCAATTCAGTGGCTGTGAAGGTTGTCCTCACTTGTCTACTGAAATGAGTGGGGCTCTTTCATTCTGAAATTGAATACGGCAATGAACAAACATGGCAACATCATTCAGCGTGTCCAGCAGAACCTCTCAGAGGAATATGAGATACATGTGGGAACATAATTCAGCGTTTCTGGCAGAAACTTTTGCGGGAAATAAGATATGTGCAGCCATCAAATAAGGCCCAATGAAACAGTCTCTGACGATGCCAGTCTATACTTTAAGGGTAAATTTGCATTGTGAGGCATGTATATGTCTAGCTTGTGGGTTCACATCCGCCCATATATACATACAGGTTGTGAACGTTCATCATACCCTCGATTGAGAACACAGCTTCATTGGTGGAGAGGATGCTCACTGTGAAGCCTCGGTCATGTGACTATGGCACACACTTATTGCATTTGCGAGCCCTGGTTCTTGTGTGATTGCTGATGCTTCTTGTATATCTGATGTGCCATGTCAGTTTGTAAATGTTTTTTTGAATCACCCTGCATAATTGTAAGACTGAGATTTTGGAACCAGATTTTAAACTGTAAGACATTTCCAGCGACCGATGTGGAATCTGCCTACAATTTATTGTTTACAAACTCTTGATTAAAACTGAAGAATTTGAAAAAAAGTAGAAAATTAAGATGATGGGGCCTGAATATGTTGAAAGAATGTGAGGGGTTGTTGAGAGTTTCAGAGGGGGCATTAGGCAATGATTGACTAGAACAGGGCAAAGGAATGGGTAGCTTTGAGAGATGAAATAGTGAAGGCAGCAAAGAATCAAATAGGTAAAAAGATGTGGCCTAGTAGAAATCCTTGGCTATCACAGCAGATATTGAATGTAATTGACGAAAGGAGAAAATCTGAAAATGTAGCAAATGAACCAAGCAAAAGGGAATACAAACATCTAAAAAGTGAGATTGACAGGAAGTGCAAAATGGCTAAGCAGGAGTGGCTGGAGGACAAATGTAAGGCTATAGAAGCATTGTGTATTTTACTAGTGGACAGATATGTACTGTCTACAGGAAAATTAAAGCAACTTTAGAGAAAAGAGAAGCAGCTATATGAATATAAAGAGCTCATATGGAAAACCAGTACTAAGCAAAGAAGGTAAAGCTGGCAGCTGGCAGGTGGAAGGTGTATATAGAGAGGGTCTATACAAAGGAGATGAACTTGAAGACAGTATTATAGAAAGGGAAGAGACTTAGATGGAGATGAGATTGGAGGTGTGATACTGCGAAGAGAATTTGACAAAGAACTGAAGGACCTCAGTTAAAACAAGGCCACTAGAGTAAATGACATTCTGCCAGAAATACTAATAACCTTGGGAAAGCTAGCCATGTCAAAACTATTCTGTCTGGTGTGCAAGATGTATGAGACAGCCGAAATCTCCTCAGACATCAAGAAGAATGTAATAATTACAATTCCAAAGAATGCAGGTTCTACACGTATGAATGTTAGCGAACACTTAGTTACATAAGTAATGGATAATTCAGTACAGAAGAATGGGAAAACTGGTAGAAACTGACATTGGAGAAGGTCAATTTGGATCCAAGAGAAAATTAGGAACATACAAGGCAGTACTGACTGTATGACTTCTCTTAGAAGATATGTTAAGAAAAGGCAAACCAATATTTATAGCATTTGTAGACTTGTAGAAAGTTTTTGACAGTGTTGACTGGAATATTGTCTTTGAGTTTCTGAAGGTAGCAGTGGTTAAACACTGGGAGTGAAAGGCCATTTACAACTTGTACAATAACCAGACAAGAATTATAAGAGATGAGAGGGCACGAAAGGGAAGCAGTGGTTGAGAAGCGAGAGAGGCAGGATTGTAGCCTCATTAGATTTTTTATCTATCCAATGAAATTATATTATTAAAAATTGATTGTTTTTGTTGTTATATACATTGAGCAAGCAATAAAAGGTACCAACAAAAATTTTGGAGTAGGCATTAAAATTCAGGGAGAAGAAACAAAAACTGTGAGGTGTGCTGATGACATTGTAATTCTGTCACAGACAGCAAAGGACTTGGAAGAGCAGTTAAACGGAATGGACGGTGTCTTTAAAGGAGGGTATAAGATGAGCAAAAGCAAAACAAGTATAATGGAATGTAGTCAAATTAAATCAGGTGATGCTAAGAGAATTAAATTAGGAAATGAGATACTTAAAGTAGTAGATGAGTTTTGTTATTTGGGCAGCAAAATAACTGACTATGGCCAAAGTAGAGAGGATATAAAATGAAGACTGGCAATGGCAAGAAATGTATTTCTGAAGAAGAGAAATTTGTTAACATTGAGTACATATTTAAATGTTAGGAAGTCTTAACTGAAAGTATTTGTCTAGAGAGTAGCCATGTGTGAAGTGAAACATTTATGATAAATAGCTTAGGCAAGAAGAGAATAGAAACTTTCGAAATGTGGTGCTACAGAATAATGCTGAAGATTAGATGGGTGTGTCACATAACTAATGAGGAGGTACTAAATAGAATTGGAAAGGGAAGAAATTTGTAACTCAACTTGACTACAGGAAAGTATCTATTGATAGAACACATTTTGATACATCAAGGGAGCACCAATTTATTATTGGAGGGGAGTGTTGGAGGTAAAAGTCCTAAAGGGAGACCAAG
This sequence comes from Schistocerca cancellata, assembly GCF_023864275.1. Taxonomy (NCBI): domain Eukaryota; kingdom Metazoa; phylum Arthropoda; class Insecta; order Orthoptera; family Acrididae; genus Schistocerca; species Schistocerca cancellata. The sequence continues at coordinate 402,529,369 of NC_064634.1, read as the reverse complement.
AGATGAATGCAGTAACCAGATTCAGAGGGATATAGCTTGCAGTAGTTATTCGGAGATAAAGTGGATGGAGTAGCGTGGAGACCTGCATCTCTGGACTGAAGACTATAACAAAAACACTGGCTGTCTGGGAGAGAAAATCAAGTGGCTGTCTAGTAACAGACTCCTGTGTCAACAGTTCAAAAGGAAGTGCCACTCTTAAAAGTATTCAGATTCCTGTTCCAAGAATTTCAGTTCAATCACTGAATATAAAGAACACATACTGTGTTGTCATGTTATTCATATCTCAGTCTGTACAGACAAAAACAAAAATCCTGATAAAACTATAGCAAATAAAAGGCTCTCATTACTATTATCAGATCTAGGCGCTTCAGTCTGGAAACGCGTGGCCGCTATCGCAGGTTCGAATCCTGCCTCAGGCATGGATGTGGGTGATGTCTTTAGGTTAGTTAGGTTTAAGTAGTTATAAGTTCTAGGGGACTGATGACTTCAGATATTAAGTCCCATAGTGCTCAGAGCCATTTGAACCATTTTTACTATATCATAATTTAAGTTGATATGTTAATACGGGCAGACAAAGACAGGAGTAAACTACTGGAAATAATGCATGCTGTTGTATTTTTTTTTAAGTAACTGCACTGTAGTAACATTGCAAGTATTAGGTGACAAATTTAGTGAACTATGATATAAAGATAAAGACGGTGTGACATGGAAGTTTCGGTCAGTCCAGCAGAAGGGGTTGAGGCGACTACTCATGATAAGTGGGTAACCTGGTTTTATGTCCTGGTCTGATACAAATTTCCATAAGTCATTATCGGATAGCAGATCTGTATCTAAAACAGCTGATGTCAAGAAATTCACAGCCAGTGAACTACTTTTGAAATATTTCATGTCTGTTGTCTCAGACATGCATTTATGAATTGTAGTGAAACTGAAGCAAGTCTGATGGAAATACATAATGTGGGCCTTTCTGAAACATTTTCCATTGCACTGAGAAGATAAGAGACTTCTGTAGTAAAATTTACAGTAGATCTGTATTTTCAAATTTTGTTTCAAATCCACCTGCCTATCCCCTTTCCTGCTGCCAGTCCAGCTTTACACAGTATTCTATTCTGCCAACATACCCACTAGTCTTTTTCCCCTCCTCTACTCCCTCCCCCCTGCCTGCTCTTCATACCTCCTGACTGCATTCAGCAACCTGACCCTGTTCCCACCATGTCCCTGCACGTTCCCACAAGCAGCACTGCATCTTCCCCCTTTCCTACCCTGCCATCCAACCCCTTCTGTGCCCCATGCTGCCTCCTTACCCAACAACCCACACTAGATTGCTGTTCCCATTATGCACAGTCGCAGTTCACCATATGACTGCAGTGGCCAGAGACAGTGGTCATGGGAATATGATCTGTTTTTGTGTGAACGTATGTCTGTTTTCTGCTTTGTAAGAAGGCCTTTCTGGCAAAAGGTTTAATGTATAGCAGTCTTTTCTTTGTACCTGTCTGCAACTGGACATGTCCTCTTTATGGTGAACAGCAGTGTATTCTTTTCATAATATTGTCATTATAACGTGTATTAGTGACATACACTTCTTTCTCTCTAGTTTTGTTGCTGTCAGGCAGATACCAGTAACAGAATATTGTGTCTTGCAGTACCTCACTCAGAGATACAAATAAAATATGTATCATAATTTGCCTCACTGCAGAATAAATGCCATTCATTGGCACATTGTGTCTTGCAGTACCTCACTCAGAGATACAAATAAAATATGTATCATAATTTGCCTCACTGCAGAATAAATGCCATTCATTGGCAGCATATGTATTAACTAAAGCTGTATGAAGTTCTGCAGATGTGAAAACTCGAAACCCTCCTCATTTTTAGTTTGTCACAAGGAACATCTTAACTCATCAGTAAGGGTGGATAGACCATAAAGCAGTTTAATGCTGCAGCAATTGCTTGGTAAAAATCTTGGTCATACTGGATTGCTGCCGTGCTTGACTCGCGTCATATCATAGTGAAAAATCACAGTTATTATCCATGGAACATACAAATAACCAACAAAATTAACAGGGTGCATGTGGTTCCTGCAAATGCTACCAGGAGTAAGAAAAATTTCCAAGCAGAAATGTGTTGTGACCTGGACAACTGTGAGGCTACAGGTATTAGTTTTATGGGTAGCATTGTCTTTGTGAACGAAATACAGTGTTGTCACTATCAGTTGTAGTCCAGAAGATTGTCCATTCCATGACACAATGCAAGTTCCCCACAGCAAAAAAAGTTTCAGATATGATTAGAATGTGAATTTGCATTGTGGTTTGTTATAAGCATGAAGAGATTGTTTTTAGATTCCTGGAGCATATAAAAACAGAGCAGTATAGCACTTTCTATATCATGAGATAAAAAATTTTCGTAGACTGCCCTACTACATCCATCACATTATTTGAATTTGACTTCTCCAGACTTCCACCTCTTTGGTCTTGTGAAAGGCATACTATATAACAAAATTTTTCAGTTTTGCTGTCCTGCTGCAAGAAACTGATTGTCCTCTGTCCATTCAGAATTTTACGATCACAACATACGGACACCAGTTTACTGGTGGATAAAGTATTCAACAAATTTACACGGACTAGACATTTATTTAGTATAGAAAAAGTATCACATACATTCTATCTGACCATTTTACAGATTAAAAACTGTATGAAAATACCATATTTATCGTCTTTTCCTCTTTATCATATTTATGGTCTTCATGTGTAATAAATTTACATTTGTTTGATGACACAACCTGTGAGATGACTGTGTGAGATGGTGCAGTGGATAGGACATTCGGCTTGCATTTGGGAGGACAACAGTTCAAATCTCTGTCCGATCATCCAGGTTTAGGTTTCCCATGGTTTCCTTAAATCGCTTAAAGGTAAATGCCTGGATGATTCCTTTGAAATTGCGTGACTGATTTCCTTTCCCATCCTTCACAAATCTAAGCTTGTGCTTCATCTCTAATGATCTTGTTGATGGAATATTACACACTAATCTTCCTTGCTTTCAGTATAATGATTTATGCTGATTACCAATAAATTTAATCCACTTCATACTTTTGTGTTACAGGCCTTCCATAATGGAAACAGAAGATCCTTCGGAGCTTGGGGACTGGTTGAAGCAGCGAGTGTTGGGAAGCGGTGGGTTTGGTGTTGTAACATTATGGAAGAATAAACAGACGGGTGAAACAATAGGTACGGCAACAGAAATCATGTCAGATATCACTGTCAAATTTTTGTGAAGACCAATGCTATTGATACCTTGTCATCACAGATTAAGACATTGTGTGTGTTAACAGCCTTGAAGAAATGTCGTTCGGGTACTGACAGTATCATGACACCAAAACATAAAGAAAGATGGACAAAAGAAGTGGAAATAATGCAGCGACTTTCACATCCCAATGTTGTCAAGGCAATTCAAGTTCCATGGGAACTTTCTATTCTTCGCTCTGAGCTGCCATTGTTGTGTATGGAATTCTGTTCAAAAGGTGACCTTAGACAGGTTAGCAGTATAGATAATTTACAAAAATCTTCAGACATTAGTAATGTTAATAATTTGGCATGACCATAGAAACTGAGGTTGCATGCAGTGAAAATAGTGCTTATTTTAATACATAATTATTCTAGCTTTCTTTTGCATTATCATTAGATTACATTAATTTTATCTATTTTTATTCTATTCTATTCTATTTTATCTATTTCTTTAATACATCTACACCAATCGCAAGATTAATATTGATATTCTGCAAAACAGCAGAACCGTTGATCTCATTAGGAGTAGGATTGTCCAATCAACTTGTGATTCCTGAAAGTCCATATCCTAGTACAGATGGGCTGCATGTACACAAGATAAGGCGCATTTGTATGCACTTGTTGAATATAACCAATGGATTTGTATTCACAGTACTGCCAACAGGATTTTAAGCACTAACAATAAAAATAAAAAATAAGCTAGCAAGGAAGAACAAGACCTTTTTTTCTGCCCTGCTCTGCGTAGGTAGAAATACAGTGTATGGTTACTCAACCCCGTGGTAATGAGGAGACAGGCAGACCAAACCAGATGGTTGTGGTGGTGATCACAAGATGAATTAATAACTAACACAAGTTTGGAGTGTAATAGAGTTGAGTTAGCATACACCACGATCTAGAGAAAAAGTCAAAATCACAAAACGTTAATCAGGCAAGATCAAAATACTCTCTGCCAGTGGCGCGTATGTAAGACTTCAGTGACTAGCACGAGACTGGCCACAGTTGCTGGCAGGAATTCAGTGACTCATGTGCACTAACACTAAACTAAAAATATATACAAAGAGCTCATTCTCTTTTCATGGCAACAGGACTGTTAAACAACTAAAACAGTGGTGAAAATTATTAGGCCAGTTTTATTTTTTAAACTCAACATTCTGTTTTGCAAAATTTATTTCAGCTAATTGTTGTGCATCATTATTCAATTATTATATTTAGTGTTACAAATGCACAGTACTGTACTTTATGGACTATGTAACACACTTTTTTCTTAGAAAAATTGTTTCCAAAATTCAGGTATGTCATATACTCAGAATTAATGTAAAAATGTCCAATGTTTTATTTAAAATTCCCAGCAGTCTTAAAAATGGTCTTATATTCGATACCACAGGAAACCTAGCTCTATGTTGCAACATTGGAGTCAACTGGCAGCAGCAGTGCACCAATGCAATGAACATGAGTTATGGGGATTCACAAGCTTGTTAACACTGTCTCCTTCTGACCTGCCATCACAAACCCAGAATACTTACTAGCCTATAATGCGTCATTGCAGTCTTTGGTGCCAGTGAACTTGAACTGAAAGTGATTTTTATTGTAACAGTACAATATTTTTGTTAGTAGCTAGTTTCGTAATGGAAAAAAATAAAAGGTATTCATATTATGTGGGCTGGAAATTGAAAGTAATATCATATTCGGAAGAATATTGAAACAGAACAGCTGTGTGGCATTTCGGCCCTCCACCAACAGAAGAAAAAAAAAAAACATTCATGACTGGTACAGTAGTGATTCGAGGACACCATCAAAATGCCATTGAAATTAATACAAATATAATTCAAATTCATGCTTGTAAGTTAGCACTGCAGTGGAACTTAACAGACTTCAAGGGTGGAGTTGGTTGGTGCTACAGGTTTATGAAGCGTCATGGACTTAGCATGCAAACCAAAATCACATTATCTCAGAAAATGCCACAAGAGTACGAAGAGAAAACATTATCTTTCCATTGCTTTATTATCAACATTAAAAGAAAACCGGTGTGGAACTAAGCCGTATGGTGAATATGAATGAAATTCCTGTGACGTTTTATGTGCCGAGTAACAGAACTGTTGCTATTAAAGGTGCTAAAACTATAGGATGCGCTACACTGTTGTTTTTCATGTTGTGCTGATTGTAGTACAATTAATCCAGTGATTATTTTCAAGTGCAAAACAATGCCAAAACCTTCCAAATACCACCAGGCGGTGGTGGTAACGTATGAGGCTGGGTGGATGAGGCTGGTGTGAAATTATGGGTAAACAATGTGGGAGAGAAGGTAAGCTGCTTTATTGAAGAAGTAGTCTCATCTTGTGCTAGATAAGTTTAATAGTCATTTGAAAAATTTTGTGAAAGAGAAATTGAGACAGGAAAATACAGAGCTTGTTGTTATTCTGGTTTGGACTTACTTCATAATTGCAACCTATTCATGTCTTGATAAATAAACCACTTAAAGTGTGTATGAGAGAGGAATGGCACAAATTGATGATGGATGGAACGCAGCATGAATTCATACCAAAGGGAGTTTTAAAAAACTTACAATGAAACGAGTGTGTCGGTGGATAAAGGAGTCGTAGTCTAGAGTGGGAGAAGACATTATTGTTAAATCATTCAAGAAGTGCGGCGTAAGTAACACTGTCGATGGCGGTGAAGACCATCTTATATATGAAGAGAACAACGATGATGACGAAAAGGGAGGAAGAGGAAGAGGAAGAAGAAGAAGAAGAAGAAGAAGAAGAAGAAGAAGAAGAAGAAGTTCAGATGATCATTTTCAGGGATTCTAAAGGTCAGTTCGGTTTCACAAACTGAGAATTTTTTTAGTCTGGCTTTGCAATCTAATAATGAAAATTATAAAAATGTTATTTTTTTAAATTTTGCTTAAAAATTAAGGTGTGTCTTGTAGTCTGGTACATTTCAACATTCATTTTATGTCCTGGACTTGAAAAGTAAATAAATAAAACATTCATTTGCTGAGATCTGATTGTATATCTAGTTAACAATGCTATTTACCGTTTTTATGCTTATTAAAAATATAGGTTTTTGCTCTCTAACGTGCAATGGCCTTTCAATGTGACAATGCCATATTGGAACAAAAAAAGATACAACTCTTCACTGGTTGAGTAGGTGGTTTTTCCCAAATTACAGTAGTGGCAGTGAGCTGGTATGACAGTTACTCTTGGCCAGTCTTGTGTGCTTTGCAGCTATTACAGTGACTGATTGACAGACTTTTAACTCAGACATGGGGATCATTGACTGAACAGTCTACAGATGTATTGCTGGTCTGTAGTGTCCAGCAGGCACGATATTTCCATGATCAGACATGTCACAGTCATTAGATGTTCTGGCAAATTGACCTCCTACAGGCATCCAGGCAAGTTACGTCCCCTCCACCTGTATGCCCGTCCATACGAGGTCCTTGCCTGAGGACTACAGTTGTAATTAGAGCTGCTGTGCTGTAGACTAACATAAGTAAGTGTAGACTACAGTAGTTTTCCTGGTAGTTTTGATGAGTTGAAGTTCTACCCCCATTACCTGTGTTTTGGATGTGTTGCATACGTATTGGGCATTACCTCAAAGTGATCGCATTCTTTATATATGTGATCAGTGTCTTACTAGGTTTCCCTACAAACTCGAGGTGGGAAACTGTCAAGAAACTGAGTAATGGTATATAAAGGGCAGGGGGAATCTATGGGACATTTTTATTCTATGTGGTTACCCTCCTATCTGTTACTTAAGAATAAATAGTATTTATAGCAAAACTGAAAATGTCATTGTTTAAGTCAGGTTTTATTTGAAAATTGTTGATTTATAACATGAAACAGAGGGATGTTGAAGTAAAAAATAAAGGGAACAATACAGATTTATCTTATAGTGCGAGAGAATGCAATTTCATCAACAAAAACGTAAAATAAAAAAAAATTAAAGCAAAACAAAAATACATCAAACTTTGCACATAATTAGAGCTGTACATCATTCAGTAGTAGTCCTCTGTGTATTTCATACCCTTACAGAATATAGACTGCATTTTATAAGTAATAAAAATTAGTTTATCATGTAACTTCTGCACTTTTATGTAACCAACCCAACTACTTTTGCTTTTCTTTCTTTCCCCATTACCAATTCTACTGGTCATCATTCCATTTATTATGTTAAACAGTGAAAAATTCAGGATGGCCTTCATCCAAATTAGACAAAACACAAACACACACACACACACGCGCGCGCGCGCACACACACACACACACACACACACACACACACACACACACACACACACACCACAGTCTCTGGCTGCCGAGGCCATAATAAAAGCTGCCAGATTTAATTTGAGCACCAGCAGATTGTGAGCCCATTTCAGTGCACCTCCGCCTGTTTTAGGGACTTAAGTGCTCACATTGCGAAACCAGGTATAGCTTTTAGGTGGTTTAGAACGGTGCCATTTCTAATGAAAATGGTTTTAAAGTGTTTGTGGAAGACTTTTCTGTAAAAGTGGGTCAATAATACCCTTTTTGTGTTTTTAGAAAAAATATCATCTTTGTAATCAATCAATTTGACAACTATTGTAAAGCAGTATGAGAATGAAATTTTATATTTTAAGACCTTGTATTGCCAGTTATGACATACAATGTTTCAGATATGTTCCACAATTATTTACAGAGGTATAAAAAGCTAATCTTCACTTTTTTTTTTAAGCGTCTACTTTTTTCAGCCAAATTTGCGTCCAGTTACCCACATGCAAGTCGCACAGGAAATAATTTTTTATTATTTTTCTTAAGAGTGTGCAAAAGTTGTACAAAATGATATAGTTTTGTTTCTCTCAAGAAGATATTGTTGGAGGTATTATGTCTCAAATTTTCCGAAAGCTTACAGGTAGATTGTTGATAGCTGCACTAAGGGGTCAAACAAATGACTGTACCTCTGGAAGTATTGCATTAATGATTGTGAAACTGCACCAGTGTTCATTGGGAACATGTGCAATTGTTCATACAAAATTTCATCAGTCTCCATGATGGCCATGCAGGAACTTTTTTGAAATTAGACCACTTGGCGTGGAATGGCCCCTGAGAAATGTAGCTACATATATTTCATTGTTTTTGTCATCAGCAGAGCTAGATACAGATTTAAGAGGCAGCCAGGTAAAGAGTGCATAAAAAAAGGTAATTATGTTACTAAATGAAAGACAAGGCGAGGCAAGCCTCTATATGAGGATACTACCTCAGCATCGGGACTTCTTGTGGGACAGTCTTTGCTTAGTGTCTCTCTCCAGTAGTCTACTACTCCAATTTTCCATGCTGTTTTTGATTTGTATTTAGGTAAGTTACAGCTACAATTTATTCAACTTTAACAACAAACACCAGCTGCCTAGATTGAGAGGTCCAATCAACTTGTATCAGTGAACCCAGTATGTGTAAATTACAATTGAGAAAATGTGCAAGTAATGGAACAATGTATCACCGCATGTGATTGATGCATCTCAGAATTGGCACTAAAGTTAATAGCAATTTTGTAAATAATATGATCAGTCACTATAAACAACACCACATGAAAGTCAAAACTAGGTTCACAGTGGGCCAGCAGTAAGCCAATCTTCTGAGTGATGCTATATCTAAAGATAAATGCTCACCTATGTATGTGGTGCTGGGCTCCTTCATACCGTTTAGGCAACAGCAGGGTTGAAGGAGTTGTTTCTCAGACAGTGAAGTGCGAAGAATTACTGTTAAAATTCAAAATGTGTACAGTCCAGTATAAGTCAAGAAATGTATTAGTTCCTCCCACAACCACCTCTTTAATGATCATAACAGTAAAATTAGACAAATCTTGTCTTTTTTCCCCGTGTACCATCCATAAAGTTGGTAGATAATGAGTAAAATTATAATGGTTTGCTGTCTGCCACAACCTACACACTCTTCCATGGATTGTAGAGTACTCATTTAGATGTCAACTAATAAGTTATTTCATGAGCTACACAGGACAGTAGCAGTAACATCTAAAAAACTGCTGGAGTTTTGTTGATACAAAATTTTGGTGAGACTACAATAAAACTTGTATAGAAACTCACTTCACTCTGTTTTGCTGCTCTTGGAATCATTGCAAAACTTTGTATCACAGAAGATGCCAGGATGGCATAATTTGTCTGTTTTCAGTCTGCTGTGACATACAGAATAATACAGGGTTATTCTAAATTATGGACCCATTTTCAAAACTTCGTATTTCCAAAATGATCAAGCTTTATACCAATGAAAAGAGGAAGTTTCAAAGTTTTTTCATAATGTTTGATATCAGTTTAATAGACTTAACAATTTGCAATTAATTAGTTTTTAATAATTATTTAAAAATTAGAGATGTGATGTTATAAATGTTCACTGTGGCCACCGTTGGCTGCACTGCAAACATCGATACGGTAGCCAAACTCATCCCACATACTTGAAAGCGTATCTGCCGTTACTGAGTGCACGGCAGCAGTGATCTGGTTCTGCAGATCATTCAGAGTGGTTGGTAGAGGCGGGATGTAAACAGCTTCATTCATGTAACCCCATAAGAAATAGTTGCAGGGCATGAGATCAGGAGATCTCAGTGACCAGAAGTGCAGAGCCAGGTCCTCAAGTCCCTTGCAGCCAGGTCCTCAAGTCCCTTGCGACCGATCCTGTGCTGAGGAAGGGAGTCATTCAAACAGCTTTGTACATCACAATGCTAATGGGATGGAGCTCCATCCTGTTGGAAAATGAAATTTTCCACAACTTGAGGGAGCAGCCATTGTTCCAATATGTCCAGATACGTGATTCCCATTACAGTTCTTTCTGCAAAGAAACCTGGTCCATAAACCTTTGTACGGGATATGGCACAGAACATGTTGATCTTCAGTGAGTCTCTTTTGTGTTGCAATGGTGAATGTGGGTTTTCCAAATCCCATGTGTGAACATTGTGTCTGTTGAGGGGACTGATGACCTCGAGTTTTCCATTAAGGTGAAACGTTGCTTCATTGCTAAAAATTACACGCTGAGGAAATGCGTCAACCTCTATCTTTGCTAACACATAACCACAAAATGCGAGACACTTCTCTTTGTCATTGGGGTTGAAAGCATGCACGTATTGTAATCGGTAGGGTATGTACAGCAAACGCTCTCTCGGAACTCTCCATACAGTTGGTTGGGGTGTTCCAAGTTCTCAACTGGCTCTATTGGTAGACTTACTGGAACAAAACTTTCTTGAATCCACCTGACATCATTCACTGATAAACGCGGTTGGCCTGTGCTTTTTCCTTTGCACATACTCCCAGTCTGTTTAAACTGCTTAAACCAATGCCTAATGTTTTTGCGAGTTGGTGGTTGAATACCAAATTTGGTACGAAATGCCCACTTCACTGCAATTTGAGACTCACTTTTCACAAACTTAAGAACGCAGAAAACCTTGTGCTCCATAGTCGCCATCTCACTCACAGCTAACAGTGAAATGGAATGACGGCCTTATTGTCACGTGAACTCTTCTGGCCACTTTTGAAACCATCACTGCCTGCCTGCCAAAACCTTTGAAACTTCCTCTTTTCATTGGTATAAAGCTTGTTCATTTTGGATTTGTACTTGAATACATACGAATTGTGGAAATTGGTCCATCATTTAGAATAACCCAGTATTTTCAAGTTCCATCACTTACTGCCCAAAATAAAGTTTTTTTTATTACAGAAGAGTAGCATTGCTCTTAAACTGTATAACTGATAGTGAGTGTACATCAGAAAGTTGCATGACAAAAATATATTTAAAGCAGAATTTAAAATATTATATATATATTTATCTCGATAAGTGAATATGTTGACCCAGAACATTTTTGTTATGATGTTTGCATTAACCCAAAACACAAAATATTGTCTTTTGCCCTTAACATTTTAATTATATTTACATAGCTAATGGACAGCTGTTTGATACAATACTTTGAATCATTGTTCTGTATAAAAGGATTTTCTGGCTGAGAAGGGTAAGAGTAAAGGCCTACAAAGAACTTAAATATGATTTTTAATAACATAAGCTTATATAAATTTGTATGATTCTGTTTTATCTGTGTGCTTTATTTTATGTATTGTGTGTTACTTTATGTATATATTTGTATGTTTCATTTCCTTGTAATGATTTCACATAAAATTTACATATGTATTTTGAGAACATTCATACAATATTTATTATTTACAGATGGGTAAATAAATAAGTGATCATTGAAGTTTCTTCAGTAAAACACTGATTTTTTCAGATATTCAACTCAGTTACTTTCATAGCTCAGTTATGATACTGTGTCACAGTGAAACACCCTATTTCTATGTCACTGCCCGTGACGGATTTTGGGGAGGGGGAGACTATTACTGGATGTGCAGCATCTCCTCACAGGGGGCACTGATTAATAATTAGGTGAAAAGGGGGAGGGGGGTGAAGAATGTTAGTTACTATCACCTGGTTCAGGAGACACTGACGTACGAGGGTTGAATGAAAAGTAATGCCTCCACCTTCATTAATTGGGTTTGGATGGGAACATTGTAATAAATCAGATGCAGACATAATCCTTCGAATGTGATCTTTAATGACCAATATTCACTTTTCCACATAATCACCAGCCAATTGTATACATTTCTGCCAATGACGAACAAGTTTTCTGAAGCCATCAAGGAAGAAGCCAACACTCTGTTTCTGCAACCACAGTCTCACAGTTCTCTCAACATCTTCATCAGAAGTATAATGATGTTCCTGCAGATTGTCTTTCATTATCGGGAAAGGTTTCGCCTTCATTCTTGTAACGTGAAAGGAGTTCCTGGCAAATTTCAAGTCTGTGTGCATTCATTTCAGGAGTCAGCATCCGGGATACCCATCGTGCACACATCTTCCAAAAGCCAAGCAGAGCAATAATGTGACCCACACGTTCTTATGAAATATCAATTGTGCTTTCAGTTTCTCTCTGAATGATGAAACGGTCATCCTGAATCAATCTGTCAACATTTTGCTTGTGAAACTCGGAGGTTGCTGTCACGAGACATCCAACTCTTTGTTTGTCATGCGGATCAGTTGGTCCGCCTCAACATCTTTAAACATACTCACCCAACGACGCACAGTAATCATATCAATGCAATCACCATAAACTGCTTTCATTTTTTAATGAATGTCCTTTGGTGTGATGTCTTCTGCTGTCAGGAATTCAGTAACTGCACGTTGCTGAAATTGCATTGACCGACCGTCTGTGCAGGGTCCCATACTTTACACTGTAACAACACAACCATTCAATGCTAAGGCTTCCTGCCAACTGGAGCTGTAGAGAATAGGTTAAGCAACAAGCCAGTACCTTCCGCATACCAATGCTGCCAACTGTTGAAGAGTTACGAAGGTGGAGACATTACTTTTCAGTCAACCCTCGTAAATACTGCCGTTGGAAAAATTTTGGAAACTTTGTAAATCTCCAACAAGGTTTTAAAAGTTTTCATTAAAAAAAAAATGATATCCACACATAACAAACATAAACTGGAAGTCACTTGCTGTAGATCTTCTTAAGTGTCATAAATTCTGCAAATTTTATATTATGGATGATAGTAGACTTGGGAGTTGAAAATGTTAGAAAGTTGACTTACTTTTCCTATTTTAATTTATTAATGTCTAATGGTGTCATTTTCTGGGGCGCTTATTCATTGAGAAAGAAAATGATCTTTGCATGGAAGCATGTAATAATGGTGATATGTGGTGAGGGACCCAGACAGTAGCCTCACAGTACATCCTTTAGAAGTTTTTTAAAGAACTGGTTGCAATTCAGAGACAACAGTAACATTCGTAAATATAATAAAGGCAAAATGACTTACAGTATTTGTCACTCAGCCTTTATGTGACACAGAAAAAAATGAGATATTCAGTTATAAAATCTTTGACCACTGATATAAAATGTGAAGGGTTTCACAGTAAGTTCAAACACAACCTGAAATCACTTCTATTTAAAACACATTGTACTCTAATAGAGGAATTTATGAATGTGCAGTAATTTAAAAATTTAAGTTTGCTTAAGATTAATGCAAAAGGGTCATGTTTTTCACTGAAAAAGTGTGTTTCATGATGGGTGGTTAAAAAATTTTAATTATCATCTTGAAAAAAATCTAGCTGTTATCATGAAACTCGATGATGACATTAGTATTCATCATTCAGTGCGACACATTTTTCCTGTTGATGGGTGACTGGGCAGAGACCTTGGTTGCAGAAGCCTGTATTTTGGCTGCTAAGGAAAAGTTCCACATCAAAGTTCACCTTGTTGTCATTGTGTAAGTGATAGCCATGCAATGCTGAAAGCTGAGGAAAGAAAAAGGTGTCACGTAATGCAGTGTCAGGAGATGATTGGCAAAGGTGGATGAGGGAGCGGGTGAGTTTAATAGGCCAAAAAAAGCAGCATATGGAACTGGAGTGTCCCATGTGGAATGAATTGGGACATTATCATAGAGTAGAAACACCTCCTGGACAGCTTTCCATAATTCTTTGTCTTGAGAATCTCCTGCAACCTCATCAGGGGATTTTGATAGTATGGTCCTGTGACAGTTTGCACTCTTACAAGCATAATCTGTTAGCTCTGCACCGTAGCAATACCAAAAAACACTCAGCATAAAACAACCTATGACGGTTGGGTCTTTGCCTATTTCAGTATTGGTGAATCTATGTTTTCAGTGCTTGCTTTGATCCTTTGCCTTGGGGTCATACTTATATATGCAGGATGATCAGGCTGCTAAAGATGTCATCTAAATCCACCGGACACAGCTGGAACAATTGTGCTGCTGTTTTGTTTTGGCGAACATTTTCAAAAATGTATGAGCAGTTGTGAACCGAGTGAGCAGCTATCTCTGCCGTTTTCTAGTTGCTGAAAACCAATTCATGATTGCTTCACACATTTTCTGCTACCACCTCGATTACAGTATGCTGGTCTTCAAGCACTAGGACATCAACTTCCTTTGGGGTTATTGATTCTTCACAGAGATAGTCTGGCACTGCATTGCTAGTTAGTCAGAATTGTTTCATCACACGGGAAGTATCTACACCACCTAACCACTCTGTCATTTGATAATATATTGTTGCTGTACACTTACACCAACGCAACATGGACTGTTGCAGCATTGTTTCCCTTATGCAGAAAATGAATGACTTAATGTTACTCAACTTTATCAGTGGGTTGCACTTTGGCTTCTCTATTAATGTGCTGTGGTGTTGTGGTTCAGTGATTTAATAAATGTTTACCAGGCCTGCAGAGATATACCTTCAAAAACACAAAAATTAATTATGTAAATTTAGTTTTGAGGTGGTAATTGAAACTTTACAACTGTCCCTTATAATTGTAAATTGATTTGTTCCACATCATTATGACAGATCACAATTATGATCCATGGAACCAGTTTCAGTAAAGGTAGTGTGATCTTTTTGATGGTGCAGCTACACTGAACTGAAAGTGTGCAATATGCTGGCACATGACATTTGTAGTAACTGTTTCCTCATTCATATGATTGGAGTGTATAATATGCCAGAGTTATGTTTATGTATATACATTTGAGAGGATGTTGATTCAAATCCCTGTCCAACCATGCAGATTTATATTTTCTGTAGTTTCCCTAAATTGCTTAAGGTGAAAGTGCCTGTTGGAGGAGAAACCAATTGTGTGAGGTGATGGGAACCCCATGCTGAAGGGGAGAAACCCAGGAGAGGATGCAGGACTCTGAGGATGTGGGTTGAACATTGGCAACAGACAGAATAGAAGACCAAACCAAGGGTGATGCACCCACAGGGGACAAGATGTGGCCAGTGGAACTTATAGAGGGCGGAGTATTGTCAGCATCTGATCAAGAAGGGTAGTTCATGAAGAGAACGGTAGTTGGAGGCATAGGAACCACATGGGTGGGGCCAGTGGAGGAGAATGTTGAATAGGCCGGCAGTATGCAGACCAGTGACGAACAGGATGCCAGTTGTGCTGGCACTCGAAGGGGCACCAAGGACAGCGATGAATGTGCTGGTGGTGCTGAAACCTGAAGAGGTGTAAGGGTGCCAGAGACATTGGAACCTGAAGATGTGTTGGTACCAGGCCCGACAGAGCCAGAGTGGTGCATATGGCACTGGAGCTGGCAGCACCCATGGCACTGGACCGGGTGATACCACAAGAGTGGGTAGTGGGGGCCAGCGCCGATGGGACCAGCAGTGCCAGGACCGAAAGAGCCAGCACTAGTACAGGAGGGTGCCAGGGAAGAGGATGCTGGGCAAGGTTAGAGGAGATAGCACTGGAGGCAAGTGTGCTAGAAGCAGAAAGGGCCACAGGTGACCAGGAGAGAAATTTGAAGGAGGTGGTCCAATGTGGAAAGGGCTGCAGGCCATGAATCCAATGTAGTGTCAAACTCCAGAGGTAGTAGGGGCAGTATAGCTGAGTTCTGGGCAGAGGGAGTGTTGGAACAGTGCAATGTCTTGGGTGAGGCCGTGCTGCTGCTGACCCTCTTACTGAACAAACTACAGGTGCTTGAGTTCTGGTGAGGAAGTATCCTGGTAGGGGAGGGGGGGGGGGGGTGTAAATAAATGAGACCAATGAGCTGAGGCTGGCAGGGTCCATCTGACAAAACAGTGGAGCACGTAACATCCAAAACTGCAATGTCACAAGATGAGTGCAATTAACAGAAAATTGCAGGAAAGGAGAATTAAATAGCTTGAAAGAAACAAGTACCACCCAGTTGGGACACAACAGACAGAGAAACTAATGAGCTACAGTGCTGCAGAACACAAGGGAAGACACAAAAAAGCATAGTAGCCAAAAGTAAACAGCCAACAATAATCGTTGGAGTCCTGAATGTTTGGTAGAATCACAAGAATGGGTACATGAACGCAGAGAAAAAAACTACCTGGTGGGGCACAAGACACTGGGGACAAAGTGCCAGAAGCAAAACAAGTCGCCGTTGAGACGAATGTGGCACAGGAGAAATAAATGTTTACTTCACCATCACTTTAGTACCCTGTTGTATGAAGTTGCACACTACAAGAAGAGAGATGTGTCTAGGTAGTCAACACCAATAGAACTTTATTACTTACACAGAGAATACACAGTAACGTAGGTTCTGAATAGCAACTGAACAGGTTTTGAATGGTTGCATCTGAAAGATTGCCCTGATCTGATGAGAAATTCAACTACTCAGTTCCAGTTCCTGAAGGTACAGTTTGTGAGTACACAGTGTGTCACAGTAGGGAAACACTGCCATAGACAGAGACCATATCAGCCACACTATCAATATCTTTGTTTTGACTGACAAATACTGCACTCTGATGACTAGAAGTCGTTGAAGGTCAATGTTGAACTCGCAAAATGAAATTGGATCTCTCACACTCACAAACTAACTGGCGAGATGGTGGCTGGTGTCTTCTAAAACCGTCCAGCAGAGGAACACTGGGAAGTTGTGCTGGCATCACATGGCCTATGAAAACGGGCTAGTGCAGGCAACAGTGGCACAATGTTGGCTCCACAGCAGCTACTGCAGGCAAGATGAACCACATTTGGGTTGTAGGTGTCTCAACAGGGTAGCAATGCATGGCACTCTGTTGTGTGGCTATTCGGTGGATCATAAGGAGCCAGCCAAGGTGCCACAAATTTCTTTCCTACAGAGAAGGTGGCAGAGTCATCTCATCATGTAGTCGGCAGCTATGATGTAGGCAACACCTGAGAGTGTGGCAGTTCCTTTGAAAGGGCATGCACAGTTTCTCTTCGTGTCTTTCCACAATCTGCTCTTGTGCTCAGGAGTAGAGTTCTCAAAGTAACCTACAGGAAGCAAGTCCATAGGCTTTTGTAGCTGGAGTTGGTTTCAAAAAAAAAAATCTTCTGGTAAATGAAGGTCACCTCATTGCCCTGATGAAGGCAACCACCTACCATAACCAAAACATTGCTACATCATTTTACAAGATGCACTCTACTGACCAGAAAAATTTTATTGTACTGCACAGGAAACTGCATTTTTATGTCATTTCAGAGAAAACATGTTTTCTGTCACACTAATATCATTTTACTTCCAATGCAGGTTTTAAATAAAAGGGAAAACTGTTGTGGGCTGAATGAAGCTGATGTTCGTGCTCTCATTTCTGATGTGAAGAGTGCAATACAGTACCTTCACACCATGAAGATTACACACCGAGATTTGAAACCAGAGAATATCGTACTTCAACAAAAGGAAAAAAAGGTATGCAGATGAACTGGAAAAAAATCTTAATATGTTTTATTCGAAGATGGTTAGAATTGTGAAAATTTGTGAGAAGTTTGTCTTAAATAATAAAAATTGACACACACTCACTCATATTCGAATGTATTTTTTGTCTCAGGAAGTAAAGATGTTACAAGTAAAATTTCATATGCGCCTGAGACTTTGAACTTCAGGAAGCAGCCCTAACACAATACCAAATTTCAAAACTTTCTGTACACTCTTCTTGACACTGCCAAAACGACAGGACAAGTTATCAGCAACTTGTGGAGATGTCCTGTAGTTTGCATATAAAGTAAATCTATTTAAAATGTCACACCACAGACTCTACAAGCAGCCAAGTCCTTACTCCAGAGACTGTGCCATGAGACAGTTTTGCATTTCTAACCTTTTAAAGTTACTTTTTTTTACCGTCTGAGCAGCTAACATTGTGCTCCCCAAAGATAGGTCATTGGTTTGATGAAACTTGTTATATTGTGCCTCTGATGATTTCATTTCTCTTCAATTCATGCTTTCTGTGTTCAGCAGTGAGGTTATAATGTAAAGTGATGGGGCAGTTTACCACAGTGCACCTTCTCCATCATTGCCCAAGATTCTCCTCTGACTTTGTTTCCAGTGATGGAGCACTTATTTATCTTATTACTGTGAAATGAGAAGGATGTCCTGCATGTATTCAATAATTTTCTCTCTTACATACTTCTTTCTTGTAGTGTTTACTGCGCTCGTGTAGTTGGAGCAGATGAGATACTTATTCCTCTTACAAGTCCTCTTCTGCTTCATTACATGGAAGATCATGTGTAGCACAGTGTCATAGGTAATAAATTCGACTGGAAGGCGGACCCCAAAGGCACAACCAGAAAATATTATGAAGCAATTGTAGCACCTAATGAAATATGCATATGTGAACTCAATAGTAAAACTACACTTTCCATTTATAACAGAGAAATATTGTTTGCTTAAAACTGAGGCAAGGAGTGTGAGGAAACACTGGTGACATTCATTGCTTCTGTTAACATGTTGATGAACAGCCAAACCTCGTATAAGTAACACACTGGAAAACTAGAGCACAGTGTTCTGTATCATAGCGTTCCCTTATACTAACATTTGAGCCGCATCTGCAAACATTCATTGCAGTCCTGTTACTGAGAGGCATGACCACCTGTAAAAGCTGATAGGCCATGTATTAGATTTTCTACAACTGCTGCACATTTTTTTCATTTGACTTTAGTAACCTGTTTGAGTGATCACTGCCAAACTATGGCCAAATGGCTAGTTTAATCACACATTTCATGATTTACTAAAAATCAATAATAGCAGTGGTATGAACAACACATACAAAAACAAGTGTGTATTGGAGTAGTAAGCAGAAAGTAACAGCTGTAATGCATAAATTTATAAGAAATAGATGGAGTTTTTGCACAATTGGTTATGGAGGATTGTATTGTGAGTCATCAATTGTTATATACAGCGATTAAACTGTGGAAATTTATCATATTTTTTAAAGAGATTACACAGCAAAATATGTGTTGATTTTAATGGAAGAATTGCTTGGGCATTACAAGATGACAACTTCTGTAACTAATAAGCTTCTGTGAATTGTTGTACTGCTATAAAACAGTTACTGCAGTAATAGTAATAGTAATAGTAATAGTAATAATAATAATAATATAACCATTATTGCTGTATAACAATAGCTAAGAAAGTTAATAATAATTGGAACAGGGAATCATATGCCAAACCTAAAATCAGAGAATAGCATAAACAACCTAAGAAAATCCAGGGTGTACATAAAGTCCAGGAACACTTTCTATTATTTATTTCACAAGAACCAAACATTGCACAGATATCATACATCTGTCATTTTGAAGAGAAACCCTGAAAGTTTTTGTTTCATGTATACCACCACAGCGTAGTTTGGTAATTTGCTGATAGTCAGCACTAGTCGCAAACATGGTGAGTTCAGGTGTGGAGCAAGCTTTCTGTGTGTTGGAGTTCGACAAAAACAAGTGTGCTACAGCTGTTCAATGGATGTTTAGAACCAAGTACGTTAAGAAGCCACCAACAAAGAAGGCCATTTACCACTGGCACAACAAATTCGTTATGACGGGTACAAATTTGTTACGACGGGTTGCTTGTGCCTGGAAAAGAGAAGCGGACATCCCAGAGTGAGTGAAGTGAATGTGGCACACGTACAGGACACATTCATAAGGAGTCCAAAGAAATCAGCGCATTGTGTATCCCATGAACTCCAAATGGCTCCAATGACAGTGTGGAAAGTCCTGCGATAGAAGCTGTCTATGAAACCATTCGAGCTAGTGCAGAAGTCAGTGATGAGGACAAAGACAAGCGTTTTGAGTTTTGTTCGCAGTTGCAACAATTGAATGATAATGGAGATGGCATTGCTGATCACTTAATTTTTAGCGACTAAGCCTTTTTTTCACACTAATGGGAAAGTGAACAGGCATAATTGTCGAAGCTTGGGTACAAAGCATCCACATGAATACATTGAATTTGACCATGATTTCCCAAAGGTAAATGTTTTTTGTGCCTTGTCACGTCGAAAACTGTACAGGCCATTCTCCTTCACTGAGAGCACCATCACTGGATATTCCTACATGGACATGTTCCAATGGCTGATGCCTCAAATGCAATCAGACACTCTGTTCATCTTCCAGCAGGATGGGGCAACACCCCATTTTTGTTGTGAAGTTTGTGGGTACCTGAACACT
Organism: Schistocerca cancellata; assembly: GCF_023864275.1. Lineage (NCBI taxonomy): Eukaryota > Metazoa > Arthropoda > Insecta > Orthoptera > Acrididae > Schistocerca > Schistocerca cancellata. Next base: position 402,509,123 of record NC_064634.1, on the reverse strand, counting down.
GAGCTGCCACATCGATGGATCAACCGTGCTACAGAAGGGGACAGCTGTTTCATGAAATGGCCACCCAATCACCACATCTCACTCCATGTGACTTTCTTCAGTGGGGACACATTAAAGATCTGTACCACCTCTACCACATGATGTAGCAGAGCTCTGGGAAAGAATACGGGAAGCGACTGCCACAGTCGACGATGCCATGCTGGGATGGGTATGGCAAGAACTCGATTACTGTTTTGACGTCTGCCGAGTCACTCATGGTTCGCATATCAAATGTTCGTAAAAATACTTTCAGAGTCTCTCTTCAAAATGCAATATGTATGATATCTGTACAGTGTTTAGTTCTTATGCAATAGATAATTGAAAGTGTTCCCAGACTTAATGTAACCCTGTACACAAATTAAAAAAAAAAAAGTTTTGCATCACTGCGGTTCCCAGAACTCCTGAAGATAGACATTGACTGTGAATATTATGTCACAGACACAGTCCCTTTGACTGTTCAGAGATGTCACTAAACCCACCCAAAGATGTAATCAACCATGCACGAGCAGCGCCTATTAGATGGAGGGGGTCCAACAGCCAATCAGTTCCAGTCATTCCACCAGGAAGGAGGTACACAGCTCGTGTTGCCTGTAGTTCAACCGTGCCTAGATGGTCAATACCGCGGTTCGATCATGTCCGCATTGTTACTTTGTGCCATGAAGGGCTCTCAACAAGGGAAGTATCCAGGCATCTCAGAGTGAACCAAAGCAATGTTGTTCAGACAAGGAGGAGATACAGAGAGACAGGAACTGCAAAGCAATGTTGTTCAGACAAGGAGGAGATACAGAGAGACAGGAACTGTTGATGACATGCCTTGCTCAGGCCGCCCAAGGGTTACTACTGCAGTGGATGGCTGCTACCTACGGATTATGGCTCGGAGAAACCCTGACAGCAATGCCACCATATTGAATGGTGCTTTTCATGCAGCCACAGGGCATTGTGTCATGACTCAAACTGTGTGCAATAGGCTGCATGATGTGCAACTTCATTCCCGTCGTCCGTGGGTAGGTCCATCTTTGCAATCACGACACCATGCAGTGCGGTGCAGATGAGCCCAACAACATGCTGCATGGACCACTCAGGATTGGCATCATATTCTCTTAACTGATGAGTGTCATATTTGCCTTCAACCAGACAATTGTCGGAGAGTATAAGTTCCAGAACTCTGAGAACCAAGGTGATGCAAAACTTTTTTTTGATGTGTGTATAATACTCAGTACTTTTTAAAATGTCAGTTCCAATAAAATTGAACAGGAGGCAACTCGGTCAGGCTGAATGCCTTAGACACACTGTCCAGTGAATTTAGCAAGGTAGAGGTTCCTTGATACTTTGGAGTGGCATTATGTGGGGCCGACATACGCACCTGGTGGTCATGGAATGCACCGTAAAGGCTGTACGAAACGTGAATGCCATTCTTCGACCGATAGTGCAACAATATCGGCAGCATATTGGCGAGGCATTTGTCTTCATGGATGACAGTTCATGCACACCTTGTGAATGAATGACTTCCTTCAGGATAACATCACTCGACTAATGTGGCCAGCATGTTCTTCAGACATGAACACTATCAAACATGCCTGGGATGAATTGAAAAGGGCTGTTTATGGATGGCATGACCCACCGACCACTCTGAGGGATCTGCGCTGAATTGTCGTTGAGGAGAGGAACAATCTGGACCAGCAGTGCCCTGATGAACTTGTGGATAGTATGCCACGATTAATATAGGCATGCGACAATCCAAGAGGATGTGCTACTGGGTATTAGGGGTACCAGTGTGTACAGCAATACCACCACCTCTGAAGGTCTTGCTGTATGGTGGTACAACACACAACGTGTGGTTTTCATGAGTAATAAAAAGGGCAGAAATGATGTTTATGTTGATCTATATTCCAATTTTCTGTATAGGTTCCGGAGCTCTCAGAACTGAGGTGATGCAAAACTTTTTTTGATGTGTGTATAATACTCAGCACTTTTTTTAAATGTCAGTTCCAATAAAATTTAACAGATTGCTTAAGATGCTTTGGAAATACAGGGTGTCTCACGAAAGATGCTCAGGAGATGTCCGTGCATCACATGGCATGGCCAAAGGCCCCTGTCACTGCATCCGCTGGCCGCCGCCACATCCAAATCTTGAACACTAATCTGCCAGTTATCAGCTGTGTGTGCACTTCTCTGAGTTAAGCATAAACAATGTTGCCATCAGATTAACTTGAGCTTACCTTTATTTACTGTAGGTGCTCAGAGTGATGTGTGTCTGTGGTAACAGCAGCCTGACATGTGAACACATTTGTAAACACTCGACAAATTTTGGCTGCCGAAATCAGGAAAATGACTAGCCAAACCTTGTCTTCCAACTCTTTGAGTGTATGGGGCTTGGTTATATACACCTTGTCTTTTAACATCCCTCAAAGATAAAAATCACACAGATTTAGATCTGAGGAATGAGGAGGTCATTCAACTTTTGTATTATCAAAAACATTCTGTATTGCTGTCATAGAAGCATTAGCGATGTGTAGTCTTGCATTGTTCTGCATGAAATAACATTACAGCTTTTTGTTAGGTGTTAATTCTCCAAAAAAAAAGGGGGGGGGGGTGCAATGTATTGTTCACCTATCTGTCAGAACATATTGTTTCATGAAAAAGATAGGTCCAGTAATTCGGCTTGCACTAATTGCACACCACACTCCTGTTTTCACATCGAGCAGAGATTTTTGGTGTAATTCATGTGGAATTTTGGAGCTCCTGTGTCAATTATTCTGAAAATTTACGTATCCTGAGAAGTATAGCCATGCTTCATCAGCAAAAAAGCATCTCGGGATCAACTTCCCCATCAAGCACAGACTGTAACAGCCAATTACAATAACAATGTCAAGCAACAGTATCTGAGTTCCTCAGTTGGTGCACTACCACTGTAAGTATGGTTTCAATTTCAGTTTGTGCACAGCTCTGTGAGCAGATGCTCTTGACACACCAGTCTGAAGTGCAAACAGCACAGAGATTTCTCGGACTTCTTTCCATGGCTTCCTCTAGCTCACCTACTTTATTTTCAATTAAAACACTAGGTTCTCTAGCCCTTTGTTTGTGTAACACAGATCCATTCTCGTGAAATTTCTTCACTAATCTTTGCATCTACGAATCGTTGGGAATGTGAATAGCAGGAAATTTCGGTATGAATTCAAGCTGACATTCCACATATGATTCTGTTTTTGCATAGTTCAGTACAAGAAACATTCATTGAGCCTTGGTGTATATCATACCGAAAGGAAACTCAACAGGAAACTTAAAACAAAACACCTGAACACTCAGTCGCACATTATAGACGACAACCGGGCCCAGCAACATCAAACAAGTGCGGAAAGTGCCGGACTTGGCACAGTTACGGTAATGATATCTGTTGTTGTGGTCTTCAGTCCTGAGACTGGTTTGATGCAGCTCTCCATGCTACTCTCTCCTGTGCAAGCTTCTTCATCTCCCAGTACCTACTGCAACCTACATCCTTCTGAATCTGCTTAGTGTATTCATCTCTTGGTCTCCCTCTATGACTTTTACCCTGCACACTGCCCTCCAATACTAAATTGGTGATCCCTTGATGCCTCAGAACATGTCCTACCAACCGATCCCTTCTTCTGGTCAAGTTGTGCCACAAACTTCTCTTCTCCCCAATCCTGTTCTATACTTCCTCATTATACTCCTTATTCCATTATGTGATCTACCCATCTAATCTTAAGCATTCTTCTGTAGCACCACATTTCGAAAGCTTCTATTCTCTTCTTGTCCAAACTATTTATCGTCCATGTTTCACTTCCATACATGGCTACACTCCATACAAATACTTTCAGAAATGACTTCCTGATACTTGAATCTATACTCAATGTTAACAAATTTCTCTTCTTCAGGAACGCTTTCCTTGCCATTGCCAGTCTACATTTTATATCCTCTCTACTTCGACCATCATCAGTTATTTTGCTCCCCAAATAGCAAAATTCCTTTACTACTTTAAGTGTCTCATTTCCTGATCTAATTCCCTCAGCATCACCCGACTTAATTCGACTACATTCCATGATCCTCATTTTGCTTTTGTTGATGTTCATCTTATATCCTTCTTTCAAGACGCTATCCATTCCATTCAACTGCTCTTCCAAGTTCTTTGCTGTCTCTGACAGAATTACAATGTCATTGGCGAACCTAAAAGTTTTTATTTCTTCTCCATGGATTTTAATACCTACTCCGAATTTTTCTTTTGTTTCCCCTTACTGCTTGCTCAATATACAGATTGAATAACATCAGGAGAGACTACAACCCTGTCTTACTCCCTTCCCAACAACTGCTTCCCTTTCATGTCCCTTGACTCTTACAACTGCCATCTGGTTTATGTACAAATTATAAATAGCCTTTCGCTCCCTGTATTTTACCCCTGCCACCTTTAGAATTTAAAAGAGAGTATTCCAGTCAACATTGTCAAAAGCTTTCTCTAAGTCTACAAATGCTAGAAACGTAGGTTTGCCTTTCCTTAATCTTTCTTCTAAGATAAGTCGTAAGGTCAGTATTGCCTCACGTGTTCCAGTATTTCTACGGAATCCAAACTGATCTTCCCCGAGGTCGGCTTCTACTAGTTTTTCCCTTCGTCTGTAAAGAATTCGTGTTAGTATTTTGCAGCTGTGGCTTATTAAACTGATTGTTTGGTAATTTTCACATCTGTCAACACCTGCTTTCTTTGGGATTGGAATCATTATATTCTTCTTGAAGTATGAGGGTATTTCGCCTGTTTCATACAACTTGCTCACCAGATGGTAGAGTTTTGTCAGGACTGGCTCTCCCAAGGCCGTCAGTAGTTCCAATGTAATGTTGTCTACTCCGGGGGCCTTGTTTCGACTCAGGTCTTTCAATGCTCTGTCGAACTCTTCATGCAGTATCGTATCTCCCATTTCATCTTCATCTACATCCTCTTCCATTTCCATAATATTGTCCTCAAGTACATCGCCCTTGTATAGACCCTCTATATACTCCTTCCACCTTTCTGCTTTCCCTTCTTTGCTTAGAACTGGGTTTCCATCTGAGCTCTTGATATTCATGCAAGTGGTTCTCTCTTCTCCAAAGGTCTCTTTAATTTTCCTGTAGGCAGTATCTATCTTACCCCTAGTGAGATAAGCCCTACATCCTTACATTTGTCCTCTAGCCATGCCTGCTTAGCCATTTTGCACTTCCTGTCGATCTCATTTTTTAGACGTTTGTATTTCTTTTTGCCTGCTTCATTAACTGCATTTTTATATTTTCTCCTTTCATCAATTAAATTCAATATTTCTTCTGTTACTGTTTAATGCACTTGGGTATCAGTGCAAGCAGTAGGATATAATAAGTGTTGGTACTGTGACGGTAAGCTTAGAATATGTTCTCTCCGAGTATTGCATATGGGATTTGAAAAAATATCTCAATGGCTTGGAGATAAAATTCATAATTCCTTAGCCTGTTATAGTAGTGTAGGTGGAAAGGCACAAATTAACTACTTAATTACTTTAACAGGCATTAACAGACACTTTTCTAAGTATAGTAAAATATCTCTCTCTCTCTCTCTCTCTCTCTCTCTCTGTGTGTGTGTGTGTGTGTGTGTGTGTGTGTGTGTGTGTGTGTGAAATGCGAAGTTTTGGTTCTTATTAATAGTGTATTACTGAGAGTCTGTAAGCACATACTGACTATCTACTTTTATGTATTGGTTATCAAAGAAAGAAACTGTTGCTTGTGTGTGATATTTGTGTTAAAAAAGTGCATTAATAACTTGAACAGTCATTTTTCGGAAACAGAAGAGTTGACTGGACAGTTAATACTAAAGCGATGGAGAGAGATGTGTAATTAAATTATAATTTATTGCTGAAGTTGGTCTCTGCTTCTGTTCATCTTGGGGCAGATTTTATTTCCTAAAATGTGACACTTTAATTTAAAATACAACTTTATTATGGTTACTGAAAACTGGTCTGAATTCCACTAACTGTGAGACTGAAACACAAGTGCAGGTTTTTAATTTATTAATGCAACTGCGAGTGAGCTAAGATTTCACAAATCAAATTTATTGAGCTCACAACACTTGTTATTGGTTTCTGGTGATCAACATGAGCTATTACGCAACAGTAAATGATATGACTAGAGTCACATTGGTGGATAGAAATGCACCATAAATTTAATAAATTAATAAACCAACTGGAAAACAGCAGGCTGTTCACAGCTACAAATTATGATAAAATATTGTCACTCAAGGCTAGCTGACACACTGATGTATTGTCCTACACTTTGGTTAGATATGGAATTCAAATAATGATTACGCTAACTGCTGCGGCACACTGCAAAATTATGAGAGCCCAAACTGATCCCAAATAATCTGTGACTGCACCATAAACTAAGTCAAACACTGCACAATATTCATCCTAGTCCACACGAAATGCAGCATATGTTCAGACACCTAAGTCACAGCTAAACCACTCCTCGAATCAATCATCTCTGACCTCACACTTACTAAGCTGCGACTGACAGACAGACCGACCCCGACAGACAAACTACCACTTACGGACATGTTATGAGGAACCTGGCTGCAACCCTTTCAAAGCCTAGGTCACCCCCTCCAAGTACTAACCCCTTCTCTCTTTCTCATCATCTCCCTCCCATGAAAAGTAGTCCCAGTGATGTCATGCAAGTCCTTCACGTGATCGCTAATCCCTTCTCAAATTCTCAGCATCTCCCTCCTGTGAAAAGTGCTCCCAGTGGCATCACGCAAGTCCCTCATGTGATCCCCAATATTTACAACTTTACATATATTTAATTGAAATGCTGTCTGTAAATCTGAGTTTTTATGGTCTTGGCATCTGTGTTATTTAGCTTACAATTGCAGATTTTGTGTCATCTTTTCATTGCTGTAGTCAAAATTTATGTATGTTTGGTAGAATTCAAACTGTGGGCGAAACTATGTAAATTTAACATCAAACAATAAAAATGATAAATAAAAAATAAAAATCTTGTGATCTAAATTGTGTGTAGTTACTAGTACTTGCTTCCAACACATACTGTCATGCTGCCAGTGTATCTGTCTTTGTCTAAGTTAAGCTGAATTTCATTAATTTCCAATTAAATTGATTCACCTTAATTACTAGTGTTATGGATAACGCGATTATTTTAATTGATGTGTCTCATCAAAAGCAACAAACTGATTGCTGAGCCTCTGTGGACATTATATACAGGGTGTTTCAAAAATGACCGGTATATTTGAAACGGTAATAAAAACTAAACGAGCAGCGATAGAAATACACCGTTTGTTGCAATGCGCTTGGGACAACAGTACATTTTCAGGCAGACAAACTTTCGAAATTACAGTAGTTACAATTGTCAACAACAGATGGCGCTGCGGTCTGGGAAACTCTATAGTACGATATTTTCCACACATCCACCATGCGTAGCAATAATATGGCGTAGTCTCTGAATGAAATTACCCGAAACCTTTGACAACGTGTCTGGCGGAATGGCTTCACATGCAGATGAGATGTACTGCTTCAGCTGTTCAATTGTTTCTGGATTCTGGCGGTACACCTGGTCTTTCAAGTGTCCCCACAGAAAGAAGTCACAGGGGTTCATGTCTGGCGAATAGGGAGGCCAATCCACGCCGCCTCCTGTATGTTTCGGATAGCCCAAAGCAATCACACGATCATCGAAATATTCATTCAAGAAATTAAAGACGTCGGCCGTGCGATGTGGCCGGGCACCATCTTGCATAAACCACGAGGTGTTCGCAGTGTCATCTAAGGCAGTTTGTACCGCCACAAATTCACGAAGAATGTTCAGATAGCGTGATGCAGTAATCGTTTCGGATCTGAAAAATGGGCCAATGATTCCTTTGGAAGAAATGGCGGCCCAGACCAGTACTTTTTGAGGATGCAGGGACGATGGGACTGCAACATGGGGCTTTTCGGTTCCCCATATGCGCCAGTTCTGTTTATTGACGAAGCCGTCCAGGTAAAAATAAGCTTCGGAAGTAAACCAAATGCTGCCCACATGCATATCGCCGTCAGCAATCCTGTGCACTATATCGTTAGCGAATGTCTCTCGTGCAGCAATGGTAGCGGCGCTGAGGGGTTGCTGCGTTTGAATTTTGTATGGATGGAGGTGTAAACTCTGGCGCATGAGACGATACGTGGACGTTGGCGTCATTTGGACCGCAGCTGCAACACGGCGAACGGAAACCCGAGGCCGCTGTTGGATCACCTACTGCACTAGCTGCGCGTTGCCCTCTGTGGTTGCCGTACGCGGTCGCCCTACCTTTCCAGCACGTTCATCCATCACGTTCCCAGTCCGTTGAAATTTTTCAAACAGATCCTTTATTGTATCGCTTTTCGGTCCTTTGGTTACATTAAACCTCCGTTGAAAAATTCGTCTTGTTGCAACAAAACTGTGTTCTAGGTGGTGGAATTCCAACACCAGAAAAATCCTCTGTTCTAAGGAATAAACCATGTTGTCGACAGCACACTTGCACGTTGTGAACAGCACATGCTTACAGCAGAAAGACGATGTACAGAATGGCGCACCCACAGACTGCGTTGTCTTCTATATCTTTCACATCACTTGCAGCGCCATCTGTTGTTGAAAATTGTAACTACTGTCATTTCGAAAGTTTGTCCGCCTGAAAATGTACTGTTTTCCCAAGCATATTGCAACAAACGGTGTATTTCTATTGCTGCTCGTTTAGTTTTTATTGCCGTTTCAAATATACCGGTCATTTTTGAAACACCCTGTATAAATTATCAAGTGCACACATTGTAGCTAAACTTTTTTATCTATGTAACTTCTTTTCCATATAGCGCTCAGGCGATATCTTTATTTCATTAGATGCATAATTAAACCATCTTTCGTATAATACTTTGTGTGTCTCAGTACATAGTATAGTTTGCACTTCATGTGGGTAAATATGAACAGCACTTTTATACTCCGTAGCTGCAACAGCTTGCTAATGTCACAGGTTTGCTTAAAACCCACAAGTGCTTTGTCTGAAACTATGCGCACAGACTTTGTGATGACCAAGCGGCTCCACTGCTGTAAAGCTTCCAGCAGAGCACAATAGGTCCTCGACCAGTAGACAGAAAGAAGCATGGGGCATGCTCTTCCTCTTGTGTGCTGTACAGGCATGTAATTCAAATACTGCTCTCGGCTAAATTGCATTCCGATATGCCTACACAGATATGCGTTACAAGCTGTTAAGGGTGCAGCTTTGTTGGTGAGAGATGAGGAAACTGAGGACCTCAAGAAACACTAAAGACAATGAAGTCTGATTCATAGAAAAAATGATTGCATATATGAAACAAGTTAAGGTTGAGGGCAATGCCATATTTAGCTATTATTAAATGAAACTTTCTGTCAGTAGTGACACACACACTATTCAATGAAGTCTGTCACACTAGAGCAGGTACTATGTATATTCAGAAAGGAAAAACATCTTAGATTGGGCACAGAAGATATCATCAAGACTAAGGGCTCTTTCTCTGAAAGCATACAATTACTTGAGATGACAGAAGTAAACTTTGCCATGCTGTTCAGAACTCCAAAAATAGATGAAGCTACTTCAGTGTACCTTGCAAATTTTAGAAGAGACTACAAACTTAATTGGTGCTACAACATAATTAATTAAAACCTTCAAGCAGGTATAAGTTCTTACCTTCAGTGAAATAATTTTGAGAGTCGAATATGTTTGATTCATCTGACGCGAACTTGGTCTGTGTCAAAATCATCAGGATGAAAATCTTCAGGTGGTGATAATCCTTGTCTTAATTGATACACGGAAGCAGTCAGTATATCATGACTTCGACATGATGATAACTTACAAGCTCACAGAATAAATAATAAAAGAAACAAAAGAAGCTGGACTCCACATTGTAGCTGTTGCTTGCTACGTGGGGCCAAAAAACTGACAGTATGGAAGTAACTTTTACAAAAAAAAAGTTTTGCAAATCTTTGTGTACCCTGCATGCTGTAACAGGAAAATTTAGTGGTTTTATGTGACATTGCGAAGGCCTTGGTTTGTGCGATGGAATGACTATGACAAAGGAAGTAATACATGAGCCGCTGGATAATCAGAAAGATGATCTTCAATTACTTATCATGTTTTAATGGTGCACCTGAATGTTACTGCATGTGTAAACCAAAATGTGAGATCATTTACAAAGTTACTTTCACACTACATGGCACAAACTGCAAAGTACATACCGAAAAGAGAAACTGAAAGTAACTATGTTGATCTGTAAATGATACATTCAAGATGTTGCATTTGAGATATTCCCCGAGAATCAGAAAATTTTTAGAAGATTTTTGAAAGTTTTTTCCATGTATGCGTATAGGAAGAACGGTGTGTTTCCCACCGTTTTGTATAGGACGGCTCATTGATCTCACTAGTGATATAAGAAACATGAGAGAGACACACATGTTGACTCTTGGACTGAACCAAGATGTCACATAGACCTACTATTTCCACATTCCACTGCAGTTCTAAACTGTTCCAGTCAACACAGGTTACAAAAATGCCCTTTACAGTCATACGTTGAGGTAGATGTGAACTCATCATACAATACGACCGAAGAAGGAACCAAAGAAAACTTGCTTGTGAATATTGGCTTCAAAAGTTTAAAATGTCCTATGTGCCTTATATTGTATTAAAATATCTAGCATGTCACATTGCTTTCAAATGCATGTACATTGACAGTTCACAGATAGGTAAAACATTAAACCGTATGTTTACTACAAAAGATTGGATTGCTGCGATTTTGTGAAGGTGGTCTGTCATCTCCATTGCCTGACTAGCAGACTCAGTGGCAGAAGTTGGAAATGTTTTCTCCAGTTTCCAAAGAGAAATAATTTCGAAGTGCAAAAAGATGATGGAAGCACTGACATTCATCATGCAATCTCCTTTCAACCAAAAATGACATTTCCCTTTATCTGAGGACAAGAATTTGGAGGACAAGAATTTGTGATAATTATTATAAATAGTAAAGATACACAACTAAGAGGGATGCTAAAGCTGACTGTGCAGTTTTCTTCTGTTTGATCTGTTTCCATTTTTAGTCCTGAACTATGTAATGCCTTCAAATTCAGCAGTTAGCAGTCATTTGAAAATGCACCAGAGCAGAGAGCATGATTTCTTCACTATCCATGCAAGAAAATACCCAGGAACAATGTTGCAGTCACCACTTATTGCATAGGAGAATGTAAGTTATTGACACTACTGTCCATCCAGTGACATCAAGGAATGCTGGGCAATAGTAGTGTGTTAGCCTGGGTCTGACCTATCTGTTAAATTTCTACCTACCTTGGGCATCCTGACAATTGCTGCACAATGGATATACTCTCTTATGAAGTCTGATGTCAACAGTAAATCACAGTTTTAAAACAGCAGTCACATTCGTAAACATAAAATCTTCTTTAAATTGTGCTCCACAGCTTTTATATGTTCATCATTTTCTTCATGTAGGGTACCTCAGCCATATATTTATTAAGGATAATTTGAAGTTTTCCACCTCAGTCATTTTTCACAAGTATTTAATTAATTACTTTGTGAACGATTGGCCAATTTGTGCCGTGCAGCCCTTTTTTGAGTGCAGTAGGTTAGAAGTGTTGTACAGTCGTCCTGTTATGAAATGGTGGATGTAGCTGATAGGAAAGTGAACACACAATGTGCACGTTATAGGACACTATATATGTTCTCTGACGTTATTCAACAGCAAGATGACTATTACTGGACACAAAAAGCTTTCTGGTTTTAATTCTGGCACATGCCATGTGCTCACTTTCAGACCAGCTATATATGGCATTTGATGACGGGATAACTGTAGAATACTTCAATACCTACTGCACTTGAAAACAAGTTGTAAGGCCGAAATTGACCAATTGTGCAAAATGTAATAAAGTGGATACTTGGGATAAACAGGTGATGTGAAAAACTCCAAACATGTCCTTTAACTTCTATATGTTGAATGAAAGACAGTTTTTATATACCATTAAATACTGTTAAATAAATAGATTCTGCTGCAATTAGTTAGGATTTTGTGTTGAGATCTGGCAGATGTTACAGCTCAAATTGGTATACTGTTCCTTTAAAGATTCACTGCTCTTGTCAGTTGTCCAAGTACGGACTTCAAGATTAAGAATTAATTATGGTTTACTTGTTTAAGATCATTTTCTCTGTGATTTTCCTATTAAGAGGAAAGCAACTATAATACTGAGACTATTTTCACTGTGGCACAAGTATGGTGATGGAATTTTAACAGTATGCCTCAGTAAGTTAAGGATGGTTGTAGTATACTGTTCTGTTAGAAATTCAAAAATAAGTATCACATTTAAAAACTCTCTCTGCATGATTGTGCTAGTAAACAACTGGCAATATTTTGTTACATTTGTGATGTTGCATTTCCTGTTGTTTATTGACCTGGCAAATGTAAATCCATTATATGACTGTTAGATTAATCAGTCGGAAAATGCGTGTTTAGTCCAACCTGAAGTGACTGTATTTGGGTCTCATTATTACTACTGCTTTATTATTATTATTATTATTATTATTATTATTATTATTATTATTATGTCCTTTTTCAGATTGTGTACAAGCTGATTGACTTGGGGTATGCCAAAGAGCTTGAACAAAGCAGCTTATGTACTTCTTTCGTTGGCACCCTACAGTATCTGGCCCCTGAGCTCTTCACAAACAAGCCGTAAGTTTTTTTCTAGATACACTGCAGTTCTTTTGCATGCTTTGTGTGCAGGTCAAAACTTTTTGCTACATGCTAACATTAGTATTATACTTTTCCAGGTTTTGTAGTGTCAGACATTTATTTATAGATTTCTGTTTTCTAAATTCTAAATCTGTGTCATTTGTGGGATTCAAATAAAGGTTGCTTCCAAAATATGTATAATAACTATATGACATCACTTATTAGACAGTAAAACTTTTGTGCTCTGCAGTCAGTGAGAGCCAAAACAGTCATCTACATCTGTACTGTGAGGTGCATGGGAGAGGCTGTGCTCTATTGTATCAGCTATTCGTGTTTCTTCGTGTTCAATTTACATATGGAATGTGCAAAGAATGATTACCTCTGTGGTGCTGTAATTAAGCTAATTTTGTTCTTATGATACTTATGTGAGCGATACATAGTAGGTTGTTATATATTCCTAGAGTCATCATTTAAAGCCAGTTCTTGAAATTTTGTTAGTAGACTTTCTTGGGATTGTTTATGTCTATCTTCAAGAGTCTGCCAGTTCAGTTTCCTCAGCATCTCTGTGACTCTCTCCCATGGATCAAACAAACCTTTGACCATTTGTGTTGCTCTTCTCTGTATATGTTCAATATCCCCTGTTAAACCTCTTTGGTATGAGACCCACACACTTGACCAGTATTCTAGAATGGTTCACAAGAGAGATGTGTAAGCAATTTCCTTTGTAGACGTATAGCACTTCCGTAGTATTCTACCAATAAAGTGAAATCTACCACCTACTTTATCTGCAACTAAGCCTTTGTGGTCATTCCATTTCATATCCCTACAAAGTGTTACAGCCAGGTATTTGTAAGAGTTGGCCGCTTCCTGCATCTCATTGATATTATAGTCATAGGATGCTACCTTTTTTTGTGAAATGCACACTTTTACATTTCTGAACATTTAAAGCATGTTGCTAATTCTTGTGCCACTTTGGAATGCCATTGAGACATGTCTGAATATTTATGCAGCTTCTTGCAGGGAGCACTTCATTATAGATAAGTATATCATCTGTAAAAAAACCCGAGTTTACTATTAATATTGTCTGCAAGGTCATTAATATACAACATGAACAGCAAGAGTCCCAAAACACTTCCCTGGAGCACACCTGAAGTTCCATCTACATCTGACTCTCCATCCAAGATAACATGTTGCGTCCTCTCTAAAAAAAGAATCCTCAATATCCAAAGCTTTCAGTACATCATGTGAGAAAAGCATGAGAGGGGTTTCCCATGATCGATGTTTTCTGAATCCGTGCTGATTGGCATACTTGAGCTCGGGATATGTTTTAAGATTCTACAAAAAATGGTTGTCAAAGATATTGGACGGTAGTTCTGTGCATCTCGTTACTACCTTTTTGTGTGATCGGTGCTTTCTTTGAACTGCTGGGCATGGTTTTTTGCTCGAGGAATCTATGAAAACTTATAGTTGGGAGAGGGGTTAACTCAGCTGTAAATTCAGTATAGAATCTGGTAGGATACATTGGGCCCTGGAGATTTGTTCAGTTTTAATTATTTCAGCTGTGTCTCAACACACTTATTTCAATCATATTCTGCTCAGCTGAACATTATGACCACTTTCCAAACATCCAATATTTCTATCTTTGTTGTGAATAACAGCAGTGACACACATTGGCATGGGAACAATAGGGCCTTGTTAAGTCACTGGAGGGAGTTCGCACCACATCTGGTCACATAAGTCATCTAATTCCTGTAAGTTGCAGGTAGGGCAGGGTGATAAGCTCTGACGCCACATTTGTGCACATTTGAGATGATTCAATCAGGTTCAGATCTGGTGAATTGGGAGACCAGAACATCAATTGGAACTCACCACTGTGTTCCTCGAACCATTCCATTCCATTGCATTCCTGGCCTTAACACATTGCCTTGTTGCCATCAGGAAATGTGATCGTCGTTGTCTGCAACCAGTGCGCAGTACTTCTTGGCATTCATGGTGCCTTGCACGAGCTCCACGGGACCCATGGATGGCCACTTGAATGTTCCCCAGAGCATAATGTAGCTGCCACCAGCTTGTCTCAGTCCCACAGCATGGGTGTTAAGGAGCTGTTCCCTTGGAAGACAATGGATTTGTGCCCTCCCATCAGCATGGTGAAGAAGATATCAGGATTCATCAGACCATGCAGCACTATGCCACTGTGCCAACTTCCAGTGACGATAGTCACGTGCCCTTTGCAGTCATAGTTGCCGATGTCGTGGTGTTAACATTGGAACATGCATGGGTCATCAACCAAGGGGACCCGTCGTTAGGAATGCTCGGTACACTGTGTATTGAGACACACTTGTACTCTATCCAGTTTTAAAAGTATGATGTTATTTGTGCAACAGTTTTCCTACTTTACCAGTCTGCCCATCCTATGACGTCCAACATCTGTAATGAGGGATGGTTTTCCAACCCCATGACGTCTGGACATGGTTTCACTTTGGTCTCGCTACATGCTGAAGATACTCACCACAGCACTCCTGAACACCTGAAAAGTTGTGTAATAGTCAGAAATGTTTGTGCTGAGCCTCCAGACCAACACAGTGTGCCCTCAGTCAAACTTGGATAGATCACCCCTCTTCCCCATTCTACACATGGAAAGCACGCTCACTGTGATACTACAGGCACTGTGCTTGTGTCTAACTAGCAGTCACTCCTTGCCAGGTGACGCTGCTATTTCCTGAAGGGTTTATATAATTAGTAGATGAATGGTCATTATGTTCTGGCTGATCAGTGTCTTTTCAGTTGTTGTCGTCATCGTCGTCGTCGTCGTTGTCATCATAGTCTAAAGACTGGTTTGGTGCTGCTGTATCTTGCACAGTCTGTGATGATGCAAGCTGGGACATTTTTACTTCCCCTCTTGTTTTGTCATTTAATTAACATTAACATATGTGAGTATAATCTGCATCTTCATAAAAGAGAAAAATTGGCTCTCAGTTTTAAAGAACGTAACACCAGATCTAATTTTGTGCTTATGTTTAGGTATATAATTGATTTTCTAATTTATTTCAACTATTCCTAGTTAGTATCTTTTGTTATAGGGTGAAATCAGTTATTGTTTCGTAACTTAAATTCTATTGTTGACGTGCAAACAAAAATAAAATCTGTACTATTTATAAACATTTGGAGAACAACTAATAGTATTCTTAAAGAATCTATTTGGCTTTATTTGAAAACATGTTACCAAAACCAGACCTTTATTAATTCCAAAGTAATTAACGGTTTTGTCAAAAGTATTGTTTGCATAATGATGTTTGTTAATTTCATCATTTAAACAAATAATTTGGCTTAACCCCTGTAGTAGAAGAAATTGTTAAAAAGAACCAATTTTTCGATGTATTCAGTTAATCAAACGAGTTAAGTTTTAATTGTAATTTCTGTAAATTTAACTTCAAACAATGTGTAGTTTCAGTACCTATTATTGTGAGGATATATAAGGTCCCAGTTTTTGGTCCCAAGACGGTCAGTCCATGGACGAGTTTCAGACGAGAATCCTGTGTTGGTTAGAACAACGACAGTGCTTCAACTTAACTGTGAAATAAATGTTTCACAATTAGGTCGTTTGTTAAAACAATTACTGTGTCTGCTCCATATGTACCTTTCTATTCTTCTAGAACGGTAAACTTTGTGATTAGGTTTTTACTGCTCGTAGATGTTCAACAGGAAACTATTGTAGCAGTATGTGGATGTTCACCTGCAACCTGTTAATGAGACGTATCGGAAGTCCTATTAATGAGGCATATCGAAAGTTAAACAATAGTGCACTGGCTATATATAACTTTGTATTATTGAGGGACTGTAAACAGTGCAAGTAAACTACTATGAAATGCAACTGTGCACCATTCGGCTATATCATTTATAGTAGACAGTACAGCACTTCCACCTCCTATTTTTTTTTCAGCCAGTACATTGACACTAAGGACATCAAATTAAGAACCAAAACAGGGAGCATTGTCATAAGTCCTCTTCATCTCTGAATAACTACTGCAAGCTACATCCTTTTGTATCCGTGTACTGTATATATCTCATGGTCTCCATCTATGATATTTACTTCCCCATACTTCCCTCCAATACTAAATTGGGATCCCTTGACATCTCAGAATGTGTCCTGTCAGCTGTTCTTTTAGTCAAGTTGTGTGACAAATTTCTTTTCTTCCCAGTTCTGTCCAGTATCTCCTTATTAGTTAAGAGATGTACCCATGTTTTTTTCCATAGCTAATCTATCTTCTATAGCCTCTTTATCTTGACCATCATCAGTTATTTTGTTGCCCAAAATAGCAAAACTGATCTATTACTCTAAGTGTCACATTTCATAATCTAATTCCCGTAGCTTCACCTAATTCAATTCGACTAAATTCCATTATCCTTGTTTTCCTTTTGTTGATGTTCATTAGGGATAGGCTACAACTCTGTTTAACTACTCAACCACTGCTTCTATTTCAAGCACATCAACTCATGTAACTGCCTTCTGGTTTCTGTACAAGTTGTAAACTGCCTTTCACTCTTTGTATTTTACCCCTGCTACCTTTAGAATGTCAAGGACAGTATTCCAGTCAACATTGCAAAAGCTTTCTGTAAGTCTTCAAATGCTATAAACGCCTTTCCATAACGTATCTCTAGAAGATGCCGAAGGATCAGTATTGCCTCGCACGCTCCTACGTATGTCCAGAATTGAAACTGATCTTCCCGGAAGTCAGCTTCTACCAGCTTTTCCATTCTTCTGTAAAGAATTTGTGTTAGCATTTCACAACCATGACTTATTGATCTGATTCGTTTGCTAATATTCCCAGCTGTGAGTATCTGCTTTCTTTGGAATTGGAGTTGTTGAATTATTCTTAAAGTCTGAGGGTATTTCACTGGTCTCATATATCTTGCACACCAGGTGGAATAGTTTTGTCATGGCTGGCTCTGCCAAGGATATCAGTAGTTCTGACAGAATGTTGTCTTGCCCAAGGGTCTTGTTTTGAATTAGATCTTTCAGTGCTCTGTCAAGTTGTTCTCACAGTATCATATCTCCCATCTCATCTTCATCTATGTCCCCTTCCCTTTCTATAATACTGCCTTCAAGTTCATTTCCATTGTATAGCCCCTCTGTGTACTCCTTCCACCTTCCACCTTCCACCTTCCACCTTTCAGCTTTCCCTTTGCTTAGTACTTGTTTTCCATCTTAGCTCTTGATGTTAATATGGTTGCTTCCCTTTTTCCACAGGCCTCTTTGATTGTCTTATAGGTGGTATCTATCTTTCCTCTAGTTATATATGCTTCTAAATTCTTACATTTATCCTCTAGGCATTTATGCTTAGCCATTTTACACTTTCTGTCAGTCGCATTTTGAGATGTTGTATTCCCTTTTGCCAGCTTCATTCATGGCATTTTTATATTTTCTCCTTTCATCAATTAAATCCACTAACTTTGGTGATACCCAAGGATATATATGCCTCCTGTTTTTACACGGTTGAACCTCTGCTGCCAAAACTATTCATCTCTCAAAACTACCCATTTGTCTTCCACTGTATTCCTTGCTCCTGTCTCAGTCAATAATTGACTAATGCTCCCTCTGAAACTCTCAACCACCTCTCATTCTTTCAATTTATCTGTTCCCATATCCTTGCTTTCACACTTTTTTGTAGTTTTCTTAGTTATTTGCAGTTCATAACCAATAAATTGTGGTTAGAGTCCACATCTGCCACTGGAAATGTCTTACTGTTTAAAACATAGTTCCAAAATCTCTGTCTTTCCATTACGTAATCAATCTGAAACTGTCCAGTGTCTCCAGGTCTCTTCCATGAATGCAGTCTTCTTTCTTAAACCTTCCTGTGGTAACAAGGATTAAATTGTGGCAATTTTCTCGTGTTTTCCTTTCGTAAAGGAACATTTGAAAATGGAGTTAAGCACTTTAGCTTCTGCTTTGCTACCTTCACAAGTGACTGGACATGAACCTTGGTGCCACTAACAGCCTTTACACACAACCAAAATTTCTATTGTGAAAGATAATTTGACAGTATTTGCTATGGTAGTCATTGAAGGGTCCACACATTGCTCCCTTGACAGCCAAACACATTTCATTCAGCTTGTCTCTATCTAAAGCCCTATGCTTTCTTTTACACCTATTATACGGTAGTTTCTGTTTCTTCAGAAGTTTCTTTATAGTGACTGTATACCATGCAGGGTCCCTCCCATTATGAACTGTTCTACTGGGAACGTGTCTACATAGTGTATAGTCAACTACCCTTATAAACTTGAGCCATAGTTTCTCACTGTGCTCCTGTCCTGTGCTGAAAGTTTTAAGTTCTCATTGAGATATGACTCTACCACTTTTTACCTACTTTACTGAACATATATATCTTTCTACTTGCTTTAGTTTTTCTTTGTATTTTGATAATCATCACTCCCTGTTAGGCTGGTTCCTTTGAAAAAGCATTACTGATTTCATGCTTCCCTCTTTTCCAGTCTAAACTTATGCTCCATCTATAATGATGTTGCTATCAGTGTAATCATGTCTGTGTTATGCATGAAATTCATATTGAGTTGACCACATATGGAAAGAGCAACTAAACAAACATCTGTTGTAGATCTCCATAGCGAATGATGATACATTCATAAGTCTGTAAACCTGGCACTTGCTTTATCTGAAATGCGTGAAGCAGTACAGTTATTAGAACACTGGGCTTGTTGTTGGGAGTAACAAGCTACGGATTCCCATCTAGCCATCCAGATACAGGTTTTTGCCAAATCATACACTTCGAAGATGTAGGCATTTTTTTTTTTTTATGTGGCCATGCATACGTTTTCCATTCTTCTCAAATATTGGCCAGATGCAACTGTTTGTGAGGTCTCACCACACCAGTCCCACAGAAACTCATGTTTTCTTTATTAGACTATGATACAACCTTTTGCTTCCTTAATGACGCTAATTTATTGACTATGTATTGAGGGACAAGTGTGATCAATTTGTATGTGATTATGTAATAATTCATTGCTAATATTGTTTGGATACATAGCCAAGTTTTTAGTTTGAGATGGTCATTGTAGTTCAGTGATTACCTGTGAAAAGCAACTGTGCCCCTGTCAGCTATATCATTTACTGTAGTCAGTGTTGAAATTACAAACCCCATTTTTCAGCCAGTGTAGCGATGCAGTGCATCGACACCGAGGACAATCAACAAAGAAATAAAGCAGGTGAACGTCACAAGTGTGTGGCTAGTAGGTGGCAGATGTGTTGTATTATTACTGCATAGTTTTTGAAAATGGGAAAAAATGGGTTTAGTTGCATAAACTTCAGAGCATTAACAATGAAAATCAGATGTCTGTATTGTTGAGAATGATTTAGAGGTTCATTTGTTTCTTTGATTAATAATACACTGAATTTATTTTAATGTCCCAAGACCACTACAAGGAACTAACTGTATATTACAGTTGTGTTGTCGTTGTGTTCAGTCCAGAGACTGATTTGATGCTCTATCCTGTGCAAGCTGTTTCATCTCTAAGTAGCTATTGCAGCCTACATCCTTCTGAATCTGCTTAGTGTATTCATCTCTTGGTCTCCCTCTACGATTTTTACTCTCCACGCTGCCCTCCAATACTAAACTGGTGATCCCTTGATGCCTCAGAACATGTCCTACCAACCGATCCCTTCTTCTAGTCAAGTTGTGCCACAAACTCCTCTTCTCCCCAATTCTATTCAGTACCTCGTCGTTAGTTACTTGATCTACCCATCTAATCTTCAGCATTCTTCTGTAGCACCACATTTTGAAAGCGTTTATTCTCTTTTTGTCTGAACTAGTTATCGTCCGTGTTTCATTTCCATACGTGGCTACAACTCCATACAAATACTTTCAGAAAAGACTTCTTGACACTTAAATCTATATTCGATGTCAACAGATTTCTCTTCTTCAAAAACCCTTTCCTTGCCATTGCCAGTCTACATTTTATATCCCCTCTACTTTAACCATCATGTTATTTTGCTCCCCAAATAGCAAAAGTCATCTACTATGTTAAGTGTCTCATTTCCTAATCTAATTCCCTTGGCATCACCTGATTTATTAGACTACATTCCATTATCCTCGTTTTGCTTTTAGGATATTCATCGTATATCCCCTCATGAACCACGGACCTTACCGTTGGTGGGGAGGCTTGCGTGCCTCAGCGATACAGATAGCCGTACCGTAGGTGGAACCACAATAGAGGATTATCTGTCGAAAGGCCAGACAAATGTGTGGTTCCTGAAGAGGGGCAGCAGCCTTTTCAGTAGTTGCAGGGGCAACAGTCTGGATGATTGACTGATCTGGCCTTGTAATGCTAACCAAAACGGCCTTGCTGTGCTGGTACTGTAAACGGCTGAAAGTAAGGGGAAACTACAGCCATAATTTTTCCCAAAGGCAAGCAGCTTTACCGTATGATTAAATGATGATGATGGCATCCTCTTGGGTAAAATATTCCAGATGTAAAATAGTCCCCCATTCGGATCTCCGGGCGGGGACTACTCAAGAGGATGTCGTTATCAGGAGAAAGAAAACTGGCGTTCTACGGATCGGAGCGTAGAATGTCAGATCCCTTAATCGGGCAGTTAGGTTAGAAAATTTAAAAAGGAAAATGGGCAGGTTAAAGTTATAGTGGTAATTAGTGAAGTTCAGTGGCAGGAGGAACAAGACTTTTGGTCAGGTGAATACAGGGTTATAAATACAAAATCAAATAGGGGTAATGCAGGAGTAGGTTTAATAATGAATAAAAAAATAGGAGTGCGGGTAAGCTACTACAAACAGCATAGTGAACGCATTATTGTGGCCAAGATAGACACGAAGCCCATGCCTACTACAGTAGTACAAGTTTATATGCCAACTAGCTCTGTAGATGATGAAGAAATTGATGAGATAAAAGAAATTATTCAGGTAGTGAAGGGAGACGAAAATTAAAAAGTCATGGGTGACTGGAATTCGAGAGTAGGAAAAGGGAGAGAGGGAAACGTAGCAGGTGAATAAGGATTGGGGGGAAGAAATGAAAGAGGAAGCCGTCTGGTAGATTTTTGCACAGAGCATAACTTAATCATAGCTAACACTTGGTTCAAGAATCATAAAAGAAGACTGTATACAATGAAGAATATTGGAGATACTGACAGGTTTCAGATAGATTATGTAATGGTAAGACAGAGATTTAGGAACCAGGTTTAAAATTGTTAGATATTTCCAGGGGCAGATGTGGACTCTGATCATAATCTATTGGTTATGAACTATAAATTAAAACTGAAGAAACGGCGAAAAGATGGGAATTTAAGGAGATGGGACCTGGATAAACTGACTAAACCAGAGGTTGTAGAGAGTTTGAGGGAGAGCATAAGGGAACAATTAGCAGGAATGGGGGAAAGAAATACAGTAGAAGAAGAATGGGTAGCTTTGAGGGATGAAGTAGTGAAGGCAGCAGAGGATCTAGGAGGTAAAAAGACGAGGGCTAGTAGAAATCCTTGGGTAACAGAAGAAATATTGAATTTAATTGATGAGAGGAGAAAATATAAAAATGCAGTAAATGAAGCAGGCAAAAAGGAATACAAACGTCTCAAAAATGAGATCGACAGGAAGTGCAAAATGGCTAAGCAGGGATGGCTAGAGGACAAAAGTAAGGATGTAGAGGCTTATCCCACTAGGGGTAAGATAGATACTGCCTACAGGAAAATTAAAGAGCCTCTGGAGAAAAGAGAACCAGTTGTATGAATATCAATAGCTCAGATGGAAACCCAGTTCTAAGCAAAGAAGGGAAAGCAGAAAGGTGGAAGGAGTATATAGAGGGTCTGTACAAGGGTGATAGGGTGATGTACTTGAGAACAATATTATGGAAATGGAAGAGGATGTAGATGCAGATGAAATGGGAGATATGATACTGCATGAAGAGTGTGACAGAGCACTGAAAGACCTGAGTCAAAACAATGCCCCGGGAGTAGACAACATTCCATTAG
Organism: Schistocerca cancellata; assembly: GCF_023864275.1. Lineage (NCBI taxonomy): Eukaryota > Metazoa > Arthropoda > Insecta > Orthoptera > Acrididae > Schistocerca > Schistocerca cancellata. The sequence goes on along the minus strand of NC_064634.1, from coordinate 402,486,374 downwards.
AACTGCTGACAGCCGTGGAAGAGCCAGTCCCGACAAGACTCTACCAGCTGGTGAGCATGATGTATGAGATAGGCAAAATACCCTCAGACTTCAAGAGGAATATCCTAATTCCAATCCCCAAAAAAGGAGTTGAAGACAGGTGTGAAAATTACCAAACTATGAGTTTAATAAGTCACGACTGCAAAATACTAACACAAATTGTTTACAGATGAATGGAAAAAGTGGTAGAAGCCAACTTCGGGGAGGATCAGTTTGGATTCTGTAGAAATGTTGGAACACGTGAGGCAATACTGACCCTGTGACTTATCTCAGGAGATAGATTAAGGAAAGGTAAACCTACATTTCTAGCATCTGTAGACTTAGAGAAGGCTTTTAACAATGTTGATTGGAATACTCTCTTTCAAATTCTGAAGGTGGCAGGGATCAAATACAGGGAGCAAAATACTATTTATAATTTGTATGGAAATCAGATGGTAGTTATAAGAGTCAAGGGGCTTTTATGCAGTGGTTGGGAAGGGAATGACAGGGTTGTAGCCTATCGCCGATGTTATTCAATCTGTATATTGAGCAAGCAGTAAAGGGAACAAAAGAAAAATTCATAGTAGGAATTAAAATCCATGGAGAAGAAATAGAAGCTTTGAGACTTGCCGATGACGTAATTCTGTCAGAGACGGCAAAGGGCTTGAAAGAGCAGTGGGATGGAATGGACAGTGTCTTGAAAGGAGGATATAAGATGAACATCAACAAAAGCAAAATGAGGATCATGGAATGTAGTCGAATTAAATCGGGTGATGCTGCAGGAATTAGATTAGGAAATGAGACGCTTAAAGTAGTAAAAGAGTTTTGCTATTTGGGGAGCAAAATATCTCACGATGGTCGAAGTAGAGAGGATATAAAATGTAGACTGGCAATGGCAAGGAAAGGGTTTTTGAAGAAGAGATATCTGTTGACATCGAATATAGATTTAAGTGTCAAGAAGTCTTTTCTGAAAGTATTTGTATTGAGTTGTAGCCACGTATGGAAATGAAACACGGACGATAACTAGTTCAGACAAAAAGAGAATAGACGCTTTCAAAATGTGGTGCTACAGAAGAATGCTGAAGATTAGATGGGTAGATCAAGTCACTAATGACGAGGTACTGAATAGAATTGGGGAGAAGAGGAGTTTGTGGCACAATTTGTCTAGAAGAAGGGATCGGTTGGTAGGACATGTTCTGAGGCATCAATGGATCACTAGTTTAGTATTGGAGGGCAGCGTGGAGAGTAAAAATTGTAGAGGGAGACAAAGAGATGAATACACTAAGCAGATTCAAAAGGTTGTAGGTTGCAGTAAGTACTGGGAGATGAAGAAGCTTGCAGAGGATAGAGTAGCATGGAGAGCTGCATCAAACCAGTCTCAGGACTGAAGACCACAACAACAACATCCTCCTTTCAAGACACTGTCCATTCCGTTCAATTGCTTTTCTAGGTCCTTTGATGTCTCTGACAGAATTATAATGTCATCGGCAAACCTCAAAGTTTGGATATTAATTCCTACTCCAAATTTTTCTTTTTTCAATGTATAGGCTGAATATCATCGGGAATAGGCTACAACCCTGTCTCATTCCCTTCCCAACCACTGCTTCGCTTTTATGCCCCTTGACTCTTATAACTACCATCTGATTTCCATACAAATTATAAATAGTATTTTGCTCCCTGTATTTGATCCCTGCCACCTTCAGAATTTGAAAGAGAGTATTCCAATCAACATTGTCAAAAGTCTTCTCTAAGTCTACAGATGCTAGAAATGTAGGTTTACCTTTCCTTAATCTATCTCCTGAGATAAGTCATAGGGTCAGTATTGCCTCACGTGTTCCAACATTTCTACAGAATCCAAACTGATCCTCCTCGAGGTTGGCTTCTACCAGTTTTTCCATACGTCTGTAAAGAATTCGTGTTAGTATTTTGCAGTCGTGACTTATTAATCTCATAGTTTGGTAATTTTCACACCTGTCTTCAACTCCTTTTTTGGGGATTGGAATTAGGATATTCCTCTTGAAGTCTGAGGGTATTTTGCCTATCTCATACATCTTGCTCACCAGATAGTAGTTTTTTGTCAGGGCAGGCTCTCCCAAGGCTATCAGTACCTCTAATCCAATGTTGTCTGCTCCTGGGGACTTGATCCGATTTAGCTCTTTCAGTTCGCTGTCAAATTCTTCACGCGTTATCATATCTTCCATTTCATCTTCATTTGCATCCTCTTCCATTTCCGTTCTATCGCCCTCAAGTACATCACCCTTGTATAAAATGTAGACTGGCAATGGCAAGGAAAGGGTTTTTGAAGAAGAGAAATCTGTTGACATCGAATATAGATTTAAGTGTCAAGAAGTCTTTTCTGAAAGTATACTATACTATACTCCATCCACCTTTCAGCTTTCCCTTCTTTGCTTAGAACTGGTTCTCCATCTGAGCTCTTGATACTAATGCAGGTGGTTCTCTTTTTTCCAAAGGTCTCTTTAATTTTTGTGTGGTGAGTATCTATCTTACCCCCTAGTGATATATGCCTCTACATCCTTACATTTACCCTCTAGCCATCCCTGTTTAGCCATTTTGCACTTCTTATCAATCTCATTTTTGAGATGTTTGTATTTTTGCTTACTTCATTTACTGCATTTTTATATTTTCTTCTTTTGCGAATTAAGTTCAATATCTCTTCTGTTACCCATGGATTTCTGCTAGCCCTTATTGTTTTACCTACTTGATCCTCTCCTGCCTTTGCAATTTCGTCTTTCAAAGCTACCCATTCTTCTTTTACTGTATTTCTTTACCCTGTTCTTCTCAACCGTTTCCTAATGCTCTCTCTGAAACACTCTACAACCTCTGGTTCTTTCAGTTTATCCAGATCCAATCTCCTTAAATTCCCACCTTTTTGCACTTTCTTCAGTTTTAATCTACAGTTCATAACCAATAGATTGTGGTCAGAGTTCCCATCTGCCCCTGGAACTGTCGTACAATTTAAAACCTGGATCCTAAATCTCTGTCTTGCCATTCTATAATCTATCTGAAATCTTCCATTGTCTCCAGGCCCCTTCCACATGTGTACAACCTTCTTTCATGATTTTTAAACCAAGTGTTAGCTATGATTAAGTTATATTCTGTGCAAAATTCTACCAGCCGGTTTCCTCTTTCATTCCTTATCCCCATTCCATATTCACCCATAATTTTTCCTTCTTTTCCCTTTCCTACTATCGAATTCCAGTCCCCCATGAATATTAAATTATCGTCTCCATTCACTATCTGAATAATTTCTTTCATCACATCATACATTTCTTCAATCTCGTCATTGTCTGTGGACCTAGTTGTGATATAAACTTTTACTACTGTGGTAGGCGTGGGCTTTGTGTCTACAATAATGCGTTCACTATGCTGTTCATAGTAGCTTACCCGCGCTCATATTTTTTTATTCATTACTAAACCTACTCCTGCATTACCCCTATTTGATTTTGTATTTAAATTTCCAACCTATCTTCTTGATTAAAGAATCTGACATTCTATGTTCTGATCAGTAGAACGCCAGTTTCCTTTCTCCTGATAATGATGTCCTCCTGAGTAGTCCCCGTGCGGAGATCCAAATGGGGGACTATTTTACCTCTGGAATGTTTTACCCAAGAGGACACCATCATCATTTAACCATACATTAAACTTGCGTGCCCTTGGGAAAAGTTATGGCTGCAGTTTCCCCTTGCTTTCAGCCGTTTGTAGTATCAGCACAGCAAGACCAGATCAGTCAATCATCCAGACTGTTGCCCCTGCAACTACTGAAAAGGCTGCTGCCCCTCTTCAGGAACAACACATTTGTCTGACCTCTCAACAGGTACCCCTCTGTTGTGGTTGCACCTACAGTATGGCTGTCTGTATTGCTGAGGCACGCAAGCCTCCCCACCAGCAGTAAGGTCCATAGTTCATTGGGGGGAGGGGGTGGGGGGGGGGTGTATTACAATTTTTTTGGCTTATCAGTCTTCTGACTTGTTTGATGCGGCCCGCTATGAATTCCTGTCCTGTGCTAACCTCTCCATCTCAGAGTAGCACTTACAACCTATGTCCTCAATTATTTTTCTTCCTCTATAGTTTTTGCCCTCTATAGCTTCCTTTAATACCATGGAAGTCATTCCCCCATGTCCTATAACAGATGTTCTATGATCCTGTCCTTTCTTCTTATTAGTGTTTTCCACATGTTCCGTTTCTCTCCGATTCTGCGCAGAAGCTCCTCGTTTCTTACCTTATCAGCCCACCTAATTTTCAAAATTCATCTGTAGCACTACATCTCAAATGCTTCGATTCTCTTCTGTTCCGGGTTTCCCACAGTCCACGTTTCACTACCATAGAGTGCTGTACTCCAGACGTACATTCTCAGAAATTTCTTCCTCAAATTAAGACCGATATTTGATATTAGTAGACTATTCTTGACCAGAAATGGCTGATTTGCCATTGTTAGTCTGCTTTTGATGTTCTCCTTGCTCTGTCCGTCATTGGTTATTTTACTCCCTAGGTAGCAGAATTCCTTAACTTCATCTACTTTGTGACCATCGATCCTGATGTTAAGTTTCTCGCTGTTCTCATTTCTGCTACTTCTCATTACCTTTCTCTTTCTTCGATTTATTCTCAATCCATATTCTGTGCTCATTAGATTGTTCATTCCGTTCAACAGATAATGTAATTCTTCTTCGCTTTCATTCAAGATAGCAATGTTATCAGCAAATCATATCATTGATATCCTTTCACTTTGAATTTTAATTCCACTCCTGAACCTTTCTTTTATGTCCACCATTGCTTGATTGATGTACAGATTAAACAGTAGGGGTGAAAGGCTACATCCTTGTCTTACATCCTTTTTAATATGAGCACTTCGTTCTTGATCATCCACCCTTATTATTTCCTCTTGGCTGTTATACATATTGTGTATGACCCATTTCTCCCTATAGCTTACCCAACTTTTTTTCAGAATTTCGAACATCTTGCACCATTTTACGTTGTCAAATGCTTTTTCCAGGTTGACAAATCTATGAACATGCTTCCTTTATTAACTGCAACGTCAGAATTGCTTCTCTTGTGCCTTTACCTTTCCTAAAGTCAAACTGATCGTCATCTAGTGCCTCCTCAACTTTCTTTTCCATTCTTCTGTATGTTATCCTTGTAAGCAACTTAGCAACTTGGATGCATGAGCTATTAAGCTGATTGTGCGATAATTCTCGCACTTGTCAGCTTATTCCATCTCCGGAATTGTGTGGATGATGTTTTTCCGAAAGTCAGATGGCATGTCATCAGACTCAAACATTCTACATACTAACGTGAATAGTTGTTTTGTTGCTACTTCCCACAATGATTTAAGAAATTCTGATGGAATGTTGTCAATCCCTTCTGCCTTATTTGATCGTAAGTCCTACAAAGCTCTTTTAAATTCCGATTCCAATACTGGATCCCCTATCGCTGTTAAATGGACTCTAGTTTCTTCTTCTATCACATCAGACAAATCTTCCCCCTTCCTGGCAGGAAGTTTCATATCAGCGCACACTCCGCTGCAGAGTGAAAATCTCATTCTGGAAACATCCCCCAGGCTGTGGCTAAGCCGTGTCTCCGCAGTGTCCTTTCTTTCAGGAGTGCTAGTTCTGCAAGGTTCGCAGGAGAGCTTCTGTAAAGTTTGGAAGGTAGGAGACGAGATACTGGCAGAAGTAAAGCTGTGAGGATGGGGCGTGAGTCATGCTTCGGTAGCTCAGATGGTAGAGCACTTGCCCTGCGAAAGGCAAAGGTCCCGAGTTCGAGTCTCAGTCGGGCACACAGTTTTAATCTGCCAGGAAGTTTCATTCCTGAGTTTCCCGGAACATTTTTGTACTTTCTCCTTTCATCGATCAATTGAAGTATTTCTTCTGTTATCCATGGTTTCTTCGCAGTTACCTTCTTTGTACCTATTTTTTCCTTTCCAACTTCTGTAATGGCCCGTTTTAGAGATGACCATTCCTCTTCAACTGTACTGCCTACTGAGCTATTCCTTATTGCTGTATCTATAGCTGTAGAGAACTTCAACTGTATCTCGTCATTCCTTATTACTTCCGTATCCCACTTCTGTGTGTATTGATTCTTTCTGACTAATGTCTTAAACTTCAGCCTACTCTTCATCACTATTATATTGTTATCTGAGTCTGTATATCTGCTCCTGGGTACACCTCACAATCCAGTATCTTATTTCGGAATTTCTGTCTGACTGTGATGTAATGTAATTGAAACCTTCCCATATCACCCTGCCTTTTCCAAGTATACCTCCTCCTCTTGTGATTCTTGAACAGGGTATTCGCTATTATTAGCTGAAACTTGTTACAGAACTCAATTAGTCTTTCTCCTCTTTCATTCCTTGTCCCAAGCCCATGTTCTCCTGTAACCTTTTCTCCTACTCCTTCCCCTACAACTGCATTCCAGTCCCCCATGACTATTAGATTTTCATCCCCCTTTACATACTGTATTACCCGTTAAATATCATCATACACTTTCTCTCTCTCTTCATCTTCAGCTTGCGATGTCGGCATGTATACCTGAATTATCATTGTTGGTGTTGGTTTGCTGTCAATTCTGGTGAGAACAACCCTGTCACTGAACTGTTTACAGTAACACTCTCTCTGCTCTACCTTCCTATTCATAATGAATCCTACTCCCGTTGTACCATTTTCTGCTGCTGTTGATATTATCCTATACTCATCTGACCAAAAAATCCATGTCGTCTTTCCACTGCACTTCACTGACCGCTCCTATATCTAGATTGAGCCTTTGCATTTCCCTTTTCAGATTTTCTAGTTGTCCTACCATGTTCAAGCTTCTGTCATTCCATGCCCCAACTCGTTGAACATTATCCTTCTGTTGTTTATTCAATCTTTTTCTCATAGTAACCTCCCCTTTAGCAGCCCCCTCCCATAGATGCGAATGGGGGACTATTCCGGAATCTTTTTCCAGTGGAGAGATCATCATGACATTTCTTCGATTACAGGCCACATGTCCTGTGGATACACGTTACGTGTCTCTAATGCAGTGGTTTCCATTGCCTTCTGTATCCTCATGCCATTGATCATTGCTGATTATTCAACCTTTAGGGGCAGTTGCCCACCCCTAGGACAAGAGAGTGACCTGAACCTCTGTATGCTCCTCCGACCTCTTTGACAAGGCCGTTGGCAGAATGAGGGTGACTTCTTATGCTGGAAGTCTTCAGCCGCCAATGCTCCGAACCTGGGACCGAAGATGTTTTGATTATGACCATGGGTAACAGTTATGTGAGTGAAAATAGAAGTGTAGGAGTTGTTTGAAATCAGTAAGCTACAATGACACTTAAAGATGAAGATACAAGGATTATGTCGTTTTGGTGGTGCTTTTATGTTTTCTTGGGCTGTGTGTTAGCTTCACACTATTGTTGATAGATTGAGATGCTGTGCAGTACAGCTTTTACTTCTGTAGTAGATTTTAAGCTTAAGTTAGAACAGCCGAGAGTCACGAACAGTGGTGAAGTAGTTAATTTGTTCAGGATTTAGATTACTCAAGGTGTTTGAGTGTACAAGGAGTAGCTTGTATAAAACTGACTCATTATACATATATGTAGCTTTTTAGAATGTGATTAAAAGTGTGATACAAGTAAAATTAAACAATGTTGTATAAAGTAATTCTGTACTCTACCTGACTATTGCTGGTAAGAAGTGTTCAATGTTTGCTATTATTGAAGATGAAGGGGGTTATTAATGGAACCTCTATTATTGGCACAATGTTTCATTGCATTCCAGATGAAGAATGTTTGTACTGTGTTGTTTTGTCCTCAGATGTGTTAGTTTTTAAAATGTACTGTATGGCATTAAGATGAAAAACAGTTAACTTAGGGAATAAACTGACCTTTAAAGTTATGCTGTCATTGTGCTTAAGTGCAGCTGTTAAAATTTGTCAGTATGAACACTTTGAAGTGAAGTGTAGCAAATTAAGCGTAACAGGAAAACATTTCAAATTTGTCATTGTTGGTCAATGAAATTGATGGTTTTTGGTACTTTGACAGACTTGCTCTTGAAGTGTGATATGTAACACACAATCTTGCAAGACTGGACTGTGAAACAGATTGGGATCATATCTGTGCATGGTATTAATGACCACTGACCAGAGCTAGTGCCTCATAAAGATAAAATACTCACTCTCATAACATGAAAATACAAAGAATAGAAGTATTCATGATTTGCAGTCAGGTGAACTACTTGATTTTCCCTTGCATCTTAGGGTAAAGGACAGTGTGATGCCAGGAATGATATCAGGTTCGTAGAATAATAATTGCTAGTTCATGTAACAGGTGAATGTTCTTTCTGCAGTAGTTTGACTAATACTAAGGAGGGAGGAAAGGGCTGCAGGGAGAAAGGGGGGGGGGGGCAGATACACTATACTGATTTACAGTAGCGGTAAGTGCAAAACATGTGAGGTAGTGCATTCATAACCAAATTACAGCGTCAGTCTTCCTTAGCATTGTTTACAAAACATTGCAAGTGTGATGGTCGGTAATTTTTGCTACCTACTCTATGCAACTGAGAAAGAAATTTCAAAGCAGGCCACTTATTACCAATAACTTGAAGAAAGGCTCTCAGCAACTGGAAAATTCTCACTATTTAGGACTATGGTTGATAAAGATACATCCACAACACACAGTCATTAACTTAACGACTGTTATAGGCTTAGTATAACACAATGCGTGATTATTATCAGAAAATAATTTATGTACAATGCGTATCTTTTGCTACAGCATTAGATTCAACTTTTAAAAAAGCCAGGGATAATATATTTACATTAATTAATTCTAAACAAGTGATGGGTTACAACAATTCTTCAAATATAACATGTACATAACAAATGCTGTATACTTCAAGCAATGCAGTGTATAGATCTTGTGCAGTGTTGGCTCATATATTATTTGTATAATAACACAGTTTCTCTTCCAGCTAAAGTAAATATCTAACAGATATGGTGTGTAAATGTAAATGCAGTATTTTCTGTCATTTACAGTACTAATTAAGGCATCAGAGCAGAATTAAAAAGAGCAGATTAAATGAATCAAATGTGTTGTTTTGTTATAGCTATACCAGCTCAGTGGACTACTGGAGTCTAGGTCTTCTTTCTCATGAAGTGATTACAGGAGTAAGACCATTCTTACCTAACATGACTCCAGCTGCATGGTAGGTTGAATTAAGTATATATAAAATCACAATGAACGGGATTGTGTGTGTGTGTGTGTGTGTGTGTGTGTGTGTGTAAATGAAAATCATGATTTCATGTGCTGACAGTATTATGATTTCCTTATAATGTACACAGGGCTGCCTGAGCAGCATTCCACTGGGAGTTAAAATGTGTCCTTAAACTCTCTATGTTAGCCACATGCCAGGATGAAGGTAATGCTTGCCACAGCTGTGGTATTCAAATACGAAAAGGGCACTGCGCTGATTGAAATCCATCACCAATTGACAGAAGTGTGTGGTGAGTCGTGCATGGATATAAAAAATGTTCGTAAGTGGTGTAGAGAGTTTGCAGCTGGTCGAACTGAAATTCACGACGAACAAAGGAGCGGGAGACCATCAATTACTGAGGAGACAGTGTTGAAGGTTGAGCAAAGCATGCGTGAAGATTGGCGGATCAACCTGGATGGTCTCTGCACGTTGGTTCCTGAGGTTTCCTGAAGCGCCACTCTCAGAATTTTAACGGAAACATTGAACTACTGGAAGGTGTGCGCAAGATGGGTGCCACGCATGCTGACTGAGGACCACATGTGGCCACAAGTTGATGCTTAGTGCGCATTTCTTCACCACCTTGTAGCCGAACAGGACAACTTTCTGAATTCAGTTGTCATGGGTGACGAAACCTGGGCATACCACTTTACACCTGAGACCAAGCAACAATCACGCCAGTTCATAACTTTCTGAACAGCATGGCGGCGAGCTCGTATGACATGGGCATACAAAAACTGCCACACCGTCTACAAAAATGTATCGGCAGAAATGGTGATTATGTCAAAAAATAGCTAAAAGTTCAAGCTGTAAACTGATGTAAACCATTGTAGAAATAAACAGTTCTATGTACTTATAAAAAAAATAGGAGACCTTACTTTTGGGATTGCCCTCGTTGTGTGATATTGGAAAATTGTGTTTCACAGGGAATTGATTTCTGAGAAGAGTAAAAACCTCTTTGAAAATGCTTTGATCTCAAGGCATGTTATGCATGAATGAGATGGATGGTTGTTGGGATAAAATAGTCATGGGAATTCAAGCCACCTTTCAGTTATGTCAATCTTGGTTACTAGTGAAGCAAACACAAGCAAGTGAGCATCCTTTTTGGTGCCAGTATGTAAGCGCAAATGAATATATAATATTGCTGGTAGATGAATATAGATATCATAGATACATGTGGGGTCCAAGGGGACCACAGCACCAAGTGCCAAACTAACTGAAATATGGTTGCTAAGAAACTGGTAAAGCATTCAGATATTCAAATCGGAACAGGGGAAAGACAAATTCATTACTTGCTCCTGTCAGGCTGGAACAGAGTGAGGAGGTTCATGCTTTTGTGTTCCTTTTTATTAAAAAAGAACACCACAGTAAATTTCTTTCAAAGCCAACAAATGTGAGTATGTATTTATTATGTTGATTAATGCAAAATTAAAAACAGCCAGAGACATCAGAGAGGTCTGGCTTCCAAACAAGTGTGTACACAAGTGAATTGAGTCAGCGGTTACCTTATCTTCTCGCCTCAAACACCAGAGTTGCTGTTCTCATGGCTTACATTGATGATTGCTGCAATTACGTCACACACACACACACACACACACACACACAAACAAATTAAATTAATTGTACTATATTTACAGTATCTTCCTTATACATACTTCAATAAAATACCAAGTGCTACACGTGTGTCACTGAAACAACCAGGAATTATTTTACATATAGCAGCTATTGACATACTCATGTTACTGTCTCCAGCTGTCTAGAAACGGAGAATAAATCATAATCTTTCTTCAGGCTGTATTGCTTGGTAATTTGCAAACTGATGGGAATACACAGCCCTCTGCCCGGGCTGTACCAAAATGTCAGCAGTGAGTCTTCTAACACCTGCAGAACTGAACCAATTGAGTGAATGGAGAAACCGAAATCCATCACCTGCTTTACCCACAAGTGAGAGCCTATGTGATCATTCCATTTCAAATCCCTGCAAAGTGCTACATCCAGGTATTTGTATGGGTTGGCCAATTCCAACAGGGACTCGTCGATATTACAGTCGTAGGAAACTACATTTCTTCATTTTGTGAAGAACACAGTTCTACATTTCTGAACATTTAAAGCAAGTTGCCAATTTCTGCACCACTTTAAAATCTTATCAAGAATAAACTGAATATTTGTGCAAAATAATTTAATTGGATTGATAAAAAATCTACTCTCCAAGTGGCGGCAGAACACATACATAAATGAAGGTTGTAATTAGCCAAGCTTTCAGAGACAGTGACTCCATCTTTGGGCAGAAAGGTTGAAGGGGAAGAAAGGAGGATGAAGGAAAAGGACTCAAAAGGTCTAGGAAAAGGGGTAGATTTCGGGAAAGTCACTCAGGAGCACGGGCCAGTGGAGACTTACTACACGGGAAGAATATCCTTTCCTTGTCGTCACATGTGGTAAGTCTCACCTGACCCACAGTTTTGGCTGACTTTCCCAAATTCTGCACTTTTTCCTAGACCTCTCTTTCTTCCCCTAAAGCTTGCCTAATTACAGCCTTCATTTATGTGTGTGTTCTGTCATCACTTCGCGAGTAGATTTTTAATCCACCCAATTAAATTATTTTGTCAAAAATTGATGTTTTTGATTAATATTGATGCAGCTTCTTACAGACAGTAAGGGTCCCACAACACTTCTCTAGGGCATTCGTGAAGTTTCTTCTACATCAGATGATGCCTCTCCATCCAAGATAACACACTGTGTTCTCCCTATCAAAACATCCTCAATCCAGTCCCAAATTTCACTCCTGAGCGAGGTGGTGCAGTGGCTAGGACATAGAACTTGCATTCGGGAGGATGGTGGTTCAAAACCACACCTGGCCATCCTGATTAGGGTTTTCCGTGATTTCCCTAAAATTGCTTTAGGCAAATGCTGGGATGGTTCCTTTGAAAAGGCAAGGCCGGCTTCCTTCCCTGATTCGATGGTACCAATGACCTCGCTGTTGGGTCTCCTCCTCCAGATCTACAAACAAACCAACACACCAAAGTTTCACTTGATATCCCATATGATTGTACTTTTGACAATATGCATAGACGTGGTACTGAATCAAATGCTCTTCAGAAATCAAGAAATACTTTTATCTGACTGCTTTTATCGAAAGCTTTCAGTATGTCATGTGAGAAGAATGCGAGTTGGGTTTCACATGGTCGATGTTTTCGGAATCCCTGCTGGTTGACATTGAGGAAGCCTTTCTTTCTGAGGTACCTCATTATGTTTGAGCTCAGAATATGTTCTAAGATTCTACGACAAACTCATGTCAAGGTTATTAGACAGTAGATTTGTGGATCACTTCTACTACCTTTATTGTAGATGGGTGTGACCTGTGCTTTTTTCCAAGGACCGGGCACGGTTTTTTGTTTTAGGGATCGATGATAGATAATAGTTAAAATGGGAGCTAACTCAGCCTCAAATTCAGTATTGAATGTGACAGGGATTCCATCGAGCCCTGGAGCTTTCTTCAATTTTAATGATTTCAGTTGTTTCTCAACACCACTGACGCCAATACTTATTTCATTATCTTTTCAGTGGCGCTAGGATTAAACTAGGGCAATTCTCCTGAGCTCACCTTTGTAAAGGAAGATATCCATGACACTTTCTCCTCTCACAATAAGACCATAGGAGTTATTGAACTTTTTTGATGTCCTCCATCAGTCCTACCTGGAAAGGATCTCATATTGTGCAGCAATACAATTTCTCATTTCTTTTAGCTTGTTGCACGACTGCTAATTTATGAGACTGTAGACAATGTGCCATGTTACTTCAAGATAATGGTCCACAGGTATCAAGTGACTACAAGAATTGTATTTATGTATTTTCACAAAATTATTTATGTAAGATGATGTGTATTTTGTACTTCTGTAGCTATGGTAATTATGTATTATGTTTCACCCATTTTCAGGATGTCTCATGTACGGAACAAGTCATCTGATGACATCTGTGCATATCAAGCTCCTGATGGAAGTATTGTTTTTTCCAAGGAACTTTATGATCAGAACCATATCTCACTGTAAGTAAGAGTTTGCTTTACTGTCTTTGTGTGACTTAGGCAAGTGTATGAAATATCATCAAGATTTATTTTACATTAACTCTTGAGTGGTCATGCCATTTTTTGTGACTCGAGCGGGCGTGTGGTGCACATTGTACACATGTGAAGAATGCGATCTTCATGTTAGCAAGGTAAACATGTATGAGCAATCACTGTTTAATATTACTTTAATTAAACAATGATGAAATAAACTTATAAGAGCAAAGCCATTGTTTAGTTACACAATAATAAAATAAACTTTCATTATATCACTCCAATACCACATACAAGTGCCGCCCCACGATAACGACACACTCAAATGATTAAACAGCACATTTTATCAGATCACAGCCAGCTACTTATTCGATAGTTAATTAACTCACATACAGCTATCCAATTCAGAATTGCGCCACTAGCTCAGAAGCTGGGTCATTTTTTTGCACAGATTGTAAGTTTTTTCTCATCTAACTCACTGTTTGTGATATTACTGCTGCTCCTTTGGCTGTATAACAGTACAACTTAACACTTTGGTAGCTGAAGCAATATTGAAAGGATAGGTAAGGCATCACATTTGTAAAGCAACAATGGATTGGTACAAAACAGTGTTATTCGTGGTTGGCACACTTTGTACAAAGGCATGCCCACTCAATGATTAATTTATTATACATAACCACATATGTAATTAAACAATAGAAACCACTCAGTTTACTCACAGTGCACGGAAATTTACTATGCAGAAGTGGTATAATGATAACTCCCACCAGAGCCACTTTGAGAGCTCCAAATGCATCCTTTCTCTCACGCCAGAGTGAAGTGCGTTCGGGGGAATAGTGGTATAATTCAAGCGGCAAGGCCACGTCATCTTATTGTTCTAAAACTCATCCCTGCCAACAATGTTGTGCGGCCTGTCATTGAAGCAAAAAGGAAAGACATGATGACACATCTCCTGTGCATCCCTCCAGTGCACCACGCTTTCTTCAACCAACTGACATCTGCAAGTTCAGCTCAGGAAGCTGGACGAGGACATGTTGACCTTTTGGCAGGGGAAGATGATGGGGATGGTTAAATCGAGTAAACAGACATGTTCCATTATAAAGCCTATTGAAATAACAGCATGATGAGAATTACATTTTAAGAAATTCCGACATTTAGAAACAACAATTTATGTATAATTTGTAGATGAACACGGTGCTGAACTATTAAGACAGACTCAGTAGGTAACGTTCTCGTAATTGACAACAGTAATGCAATTATTTTAACTCAATTTGAGAAAGAAAAGTGTGTAATAGAAGCAATAAGTGCCGACTCACATTTATAGTATCACATTATGTTTTATAAATAAATTGAAATTATGGAGATTAAAAGACAGTGTATTCCTTCTCAGGTATTAAACTTCACCAAAATATATATAAGAAGAGTGGTACAGCTCTTGATTTACACCACCTTAACTTTGACTACCCCCCCATGAACCATGGACCTTGCCATTGGTGGGGAGGCTTGCGTGCCTCAGCGATACAGATGGCCGTACTGTAGGTACAACCACAACGGAGGGGTATCTGTTGAGAGGCCAGACAAACGTGTGGTTCCTGAAGAGGGGCAGCAGCCTTTTCAGTAGCTGCAAGGGCAACAGTCTGGATGATTGACTGATCTGGCCTTGTAACAATAACCAAAACGGCATTGCTGTGCTGGTACTGCGAACGGCTGAAAGCAAGGGGAAACTACGGCCGTAATTTTTCCCGAGGGCATGCAGCTTTACTGTATGATTAAATGATGATGGCGTCCTCTTGGGTAAAATATTCCGGAGGTAAAATAGTCCCCCATTCGGATCTCCGTGCGGGGACTACTCAAGAGGATGTCGTTATCAGAAGAAAGAAAATTGGCGTCCTACGGATTGGAGCGTGGAATGTCAGATCCCTTAATCAGGCAGGTAGGTTAGAAAATTTAAAAAGGGAAATGGATAGGTTAAAGTTAGATATAGTGGGAATTAGTGAAGTTCGGTGGCAGGAGGAACAAGACTTCTGGTCAGGTGACTACAGGGTTATAAACACAAAGTCAAATAGGGGTAATGCAGGAGTAGGTTTAATAATGAATAGGAAAATAAGAATGCTGGTAAGCTACTACAAACAGCATTATTGTGGCCAAGATAGACACGAAGCCCACGCGTACTACAGTAGTACAAGTTTACATGCCAACTAACTCTGCAGATGACGAAGAAATTGAAGAAATGTATGATGATATAAAAGAAATTATTCAGATAGTGAAGGGAGACGAAAATTTAATAGTCATGGGTGACTGGAATTCGAGTGTAGGAAAAGGGAGAGAAGGAAACGTAATAGGTGAATATGGATTGGGGCTAAGAAATGAAGGAGGAAGCCGCCTGGTAGAATTTTGCACAGAGCACAACTTAATTATAGCTAACACTTGGTTTAAGAATCATGATAGAAGGTTGTATACATGGAAGAACCCAGGAGATACTAAAAGATATCAGATAGATTATATAATGGTAAGACAGAGTTTTAGGAACCAGGTTTTAAATTGTAAGACATTTCCAGGGGCAGATGTGGACTCTGACCACAATCTATTGGTTGTGACCTGTAGATTAAAACTGAAGAAACTGCAAAAAGGTGGGAATTTAAGGAGATGGGACCTGGATAAGCTGAAAGAACCAGAGGTTGTACAGAGTTTTAGGGAGAGCATAAGGGAACAATTGACAGGAATGGGGGAAAGAAATACAGTAGAAGAAGAATGGGTAGCTTTGAGGGATGAAGTAGTGAAGGCAGCAGAGGATCAAGTAGGTAAAAAGACTAGGGCTCTTAGAAATCCTTGGGTAACAGAAGAAATATTGAATTTAATTGATGAAAGGAGAAAATATAAAAATGCAGTTAATGAAGCAGGCAAAAAGGAATACAAACATCTCAAAAATGAGATCGACAGGAAGTGCAAAATGGCTAAGCAGGCATGGCTAGAGGACAAATGTAAGGATGTAGAGGCTTATCTCACTAGGGGTAAGATAGATACTGCCTACAGGAAAATTAAAGAGACCTTTGGAGATAAGAGAACCACTTGTATGAACATCAAGAGCTCAGATGGAAACCCAGTTCTAAGCAAAGAAGGGAAAGCAGAAAGGTGGAAGGAGTATATAGAGGGTCTATACAAGGGCGATGTACTTGAGTACAATATTATGGAAATGGAAGAGGATGTAGATGAAGATGAAATGGGAGATACGATACTGCGTGAAGAGTTTGACAGAGCACTGAAAGACCTGAGTCGAAACAAGGCCCCCGGAGTAGACAACATTACATTGGAACTACTGACGGCCTTGGGAGAGCCAGTCCTGACAAAACTCTACCATCTGGTGAGCAAGATGTATGAAACAGGCGAAATACCCTCAGACTTCAAGAAGAATATAATAATTCCAATCCCAAAGAAAGCAGGTGTTGACAGATGTGAAAATTACCGAACAATCGGTTTAATAAGCCACAGCTGCAAAATACTAACACGAATTCTTTACAGACGAATGGAAAAACTAGTAGAAGCCGACCTCGGGGAAGATCAGTTTGGATTCCGTAGAAATACTGGAACACGTGAGGCAATACTGACCTTACGACTTATCTTAGAAGAAAGATTAAGGAAAGGCAAACCTACGTTTCTAGCATTTGTAGACTTAGAGAAAGCTTTTGACAATGTTGACTGGAATACTCTCTTTCAAATTCTAAAGGTGGCAGGGGTAAAATACAGGGAGCGAAAGGCTATTTACAATTTGTACAGAAACCAGATGGCAGTTATAAGAATCGAGGGACATGAAAGGGAAGCAGTGGTTGGGAAGGGAGTGAGACAGGGTTGTAGCCTCTCATCGATGTTATTCAATCTGTATATTGAACAAGCAGTAAAGGAAACAAAAGAAAAATTCAGAGTAGGTATTAAAATCCATGGAGAAGAAATAAAAACCTTGAGGTTTGCCGATGACATTGTAATCCTGTCAGAGACAGCAAAGGACCTGGAAGAGCAGTTGAACGGAATGGACAGTGTCTTGAAAGGAGGATATAAGATGAACATCAACAAAAGCAAAACAAGGATAATGGAATGTAGTCGAATTAAGTCGGGTGATGCTGAGGGAATTAGATTAGGAAATGAGACACTTAAAGTAGTAAAGGAGTTTTGCTATTTGGGGAGCAAAATAAGTGATGATGGTCGAAGTAGAGAGGATATAAAATGTAGACTGGCAATGGCAAGGAAAGCGTTTCTGAAGAAGAGAAATTTGTTAACATTGAGTATAGATTTAAGTGTCAGGAAGTCATTTCTGAAAGTATTTGTATGGAGTGTAGCCATGTATGGAAGTGAAACATGGACGGTAAATAGTTTGGACAAGAAGAGAATAGAAGCTTTCGTAATGTGGTGCTACAGAAGAATGCTGAAGATTAGATGGGTAGATCACATAACTAATGAGGAAGTATTGAATAGGATTGGGGAGAAGAGAAGTTTGTGGCACAACTTGACCAGAAGAAGGGATCGGTTGGTAGGACATGTTCTGAGGCATCAAGGGATCACCAATTTAATATTGGAGGGCAGCGTGGAGGGTAAATATCGTAGGGGGAGACCAAGAGATGAATACACTAAGCAGATTCAGAAGGATGTAGGTTGCAGTAGGTACTGGGAGATGAAGAAGCTTGCACAGGATAGAGTAGCATGGATAGCTGCATCAAACCAGTCTCAGGACTGACGACCACAACAACAACTACTTTGACTATGAGTAAATTTTTGAGAGGGAAAATGATACTGCTACTTTTAGGACCTATAAAAAGAAATTAAAAGTACAAATAACTAAAATGTCGGTGGTAATTTTTGTCAATTTAATCACGAATTATTGTAAAGCATGAATGTATATTAAATGAAACGCAAAACCCTTTCATTTCTCAGAATTGTGAAAAATTTAGTTATACCACTTTGGCTCTCATTGCCTCATATGTAATTATATAGTTAAATAGATTGGTACTCACCACATAGAGGCGGCCTTAAGTCACAGGCAGGCACAGTGTAAAAGGATGCTTGATATTTATTTTATTTGACAAAGTCCTCCTCCTGACAGAGAGAAAACACACACACACACACACACACACACAGTCTCTGGGCACTAAGGCCTAAACACGACTGCACCTGATGTGGCTCATCACTAACAGATGTAATTACCGTGGGTGGCTAGACTATGTGGAAGGGAATTACTGGTTTTGAACGGGTTGAAGCTGTCAGTGTGTCGTTAGTGTTATTGGTTATTAGGTTCAATGTGGCTGGAACTACTGACGTAGCCATCATTGAGGAAGGCAGCTTGTTGGGGTGAGAAGGACCAGGTGATGTAAATTGGGAAGAAGGTATTGTGATTCTGGAGATTCTTCTAGATGACCCACGAATAGGTTGGCATAGGATGCCATGTGGATTCCCATTGCTGTACCACAGATTTGTTTATAGGGATGCATGGACTTTCCATTGTTTAATTGTATAGTTTTATATGTAATTTCATAGTATTAAACTGAGGTGACAAAAGGTCTGGGATAGCGATATGCACATATACAGATGGCAGTAGTATCATGCACACAAGACATAAAAGTGCAGTGCATTGGTGGGGCTGTCATTTGGACAAAAGAAGGTCCAATAAGATATTTCCTCTTCAGTGAACCATTTTTTGTTTTATTATTTACTGAGACCCCAAGAGAGAGAGAGAGAGAGAGAGAGAGAGAGAGAGAGAGAGAGAGAGAGTACCACCCTGTATGGATAACAATGTTACAATATACAATTGAAACTTTTAACAGTTTAATTTTGCCCTTGTGTGGTTTTACCAGTGGCACTGATGTTGGCCAGGTACATTTTCTTTGATGGTTATGCATGCTTATTTCCTTTGATTACTCTGTGATGGCAGATTTGCCATGCTATTATGTGTTTTACTGTATCAGAGAAAGAAATCCATAGTGGGTACAAATAAATGTACGAGGGTCATTCAATAATTAGAGAGACAAATTGGTCTCGGAAAAAAACTGTTAGTAGGACAAGTTCGGTACTTTTTTAGCTGTAAGTTGGCATCACTGGGATAAGCTCTGATCAGCTGATGTTTGAATATTGTTTTGTTTATAACTTCAAAAATTAATTTCAAGATGGCTAGTCCGCATGAAACGTCCACATTTGTTGCACAGTGTTCTATTGTTTGTTTTTTACTTGCTGAAGGCAAGGAACTAGTGAAGATATACTGTAGTATTTCTTAAGTTTATGGTGAAGGTTGTATCAATTATGCAAACTTTTACAAGTGTGTAGAGCAGTTCAAAAATGGTTATGACTCAGTGACTGATGAACACCGTTCTGGCCGAACAGTTGCAGTTTCAACTCCCTCACTTGAAAGTCGAATTGATTATTATTCGTGCTGAGCGCCATGTGACTGTGGAAATGATAGTTTATTAGGTTCAAAGTTAGTACTGCTACTGTTCATAACATTATCTGTAACAATCTGAAGTACTGCAAAACATGTGCAAGATGAGTCTCAAAGGTGTTGACGCGGCTACACAAGGAAACGAGGTTGAGAGTGTGCACAGAGCTAAAAGAACATTATGAAACACAAAGTGAGCACTTCCTCAACAAAATTTTAACTTGTGATGAAACTTGGGTTCACTGTTATGAGCCAGAATCAAAAAGACAAAGCATGAAGTGGAAGCACACCAACTTACCTGTCAAGAAAAAATGGAAAAGTCATGTCGACGGTGTTTTGGCATGCTGAAGTTCTAATTTTTTGTGATTATCTCGAAGAGCAGCGTACAGTGAATATCCAGTACTACTCGGATTTGCTTTGAAATAAAGTGAAGCGTCATGAGAGAGACGACGTGGATCTCAGAGGAGAGGTGTGATTCTCCAGCAAGACAACGCGTGTCTTCATATTGCTCAACTAACCCATAAAACCGTCGAGAAAATGGAATGAGAAGTACTGCCTCATCCCCCTTATAGTCCTAGTTTAGCACCTAGTGATTTACATTTGTTTGGTGCACTGAAGGAGCCATTACGTGGGAAGAGGTTCCAGGACAACGACGATGTGAAAAAGATTGTGGGAGATTGGTTCAGACATCAAGATAAAGAATTTTTGCAGAATAAAAACTTACTCAAGTTTATTTTTTCAGGTCACTGGAACAAATTTATTTCAGGAACTTGCTGCACGTACTTGTTGCAGAAGTGTAGTTATCCTTAAAAATCACAGTAGTCACCACTGTTGTTGCATTATTATTAATGAATAAAAGTCGTGACGAAACAAAAAAAAAAGTTACAGGAGTCATATATTGATGTTACCAAGAAACACTATCCAATTAAGTAAAATCAGAGGATTTACTTAGATTGAAGACTTTGAGCTGTCCTATGCAAATTTCGAACATCTCATGTCGATTGTATAATCAAATGTTCGCTAACGAGAAACAAAAATGTGGTACAGTATTTCACCAAGGGACTGCGTTTTAATTATTCCTTGATTTATGCAAGTGTTATTTACTACATTTTCTCACAAATGTAATGTATTTATGTTTTTGGTAACGTTAAAAGCTCAGCTAAAATTTAGACTTGTGTACTGCCATTCTACTGTCCCTTTTTGAGAAACAAACTGATTAGTAAATTTTTTCATACTTCCTTTACTGGTGGTGCAAATTATGTGTGTTTAAGGGTTCCAATGGTATATTTGTTTCAGCTTATCTGTCGTCGTGTAATTTTCGTTTTCGACACTGGTATTTTTGCATCAGTACTGAACACAGACAACTTCTGTAAGTCTGAGAAAACTTCTTGAAATGACAAATTCAGTAAGTACTGGCAGCAAGGTGCAAGAAACTAGAATGATTTTTTATGCTGCAACAAAGATTGCACTCATTTGAAACTTCCTGACAAACTAAAACTGTGTGCTGGACCGAGGCTCGGAACCTGGGAACCCTTTCTGGCACACAGTTTTAGTTTGTTGGAAAACTTTCATATGCAAGAAACTGTTTTTCACTGACTTGCTTGCAAACTTATTGAAATTGATGCAACAAGTGGACATGGATGGGAGGAGGGGGCATTTGCAGATATGGTGGTTTATAATATTCCAGTCAAATGTGTGATACTATGGTTAATGTGCAATACCACAGCAGGAAGTTTGACAGAATGCTTAAAAAATATGATTTCAGGATTACGATGTTAGAATGATTGTGAGACAGGCAAATAAACTGTAATGCCTCAATGAGGAAGGATGGACTGTTATCAATAATAAAGGAAAACAAATCGGCCATGAAAGTGTACGTCGAAGAATAAAACTGCTGTGAGCAGAGGCTGCAAAGTAGTCTGTTTACTGCCCCACAACTATGATCTAAATCCAGTAGAATTGACATGGGCCAAATTAAACAATTTCAGGAAGAAAAATGTCACTGATGACATGTCTAAGGAAAGAAGTATTGTACACGAAATGGAATAATGCAAATGGCCATAGATGACGTTATCATCAATACAGTACCACGCCCTCAAGCAGTGGTGGTGGTGACAATGAGGATGATCTTGAATCAAACACAAATGGCAGTGACCTTTAATGAACAGCATTTTGGGAGTTCTTTCTGGCACATTTCATTACACTTTGTAAACATTACTGCTGTAATGTGTTTCATAAACGCAATGTGCAAAGAGACTACAAAAATAAGTTTTTGACTCTCGTTGTCGTAAGTTGTACATTCATCTACACTCCTGGAAATTGAAATAAGAACACCGTGAATTCATTGTCCCAGGAAGGGGAAACTTTATTGACACATTCCTGGGGTCAGATACATCACATGATCACACTGACGGAACCACAGGCACATAGACACAGCCAACAGAGCATGCACAATGTCGGCACTAGTACAGTGTATATCCACCTTTCGCAGCAATGCAGGCTGCTATTCTCCCATGGAGACGATCGTAGAGATGCTGGATGTAGTCCTGTGGAACGGCTTGCCATGCCATTTCCACCTGGCGCCTCAGTTGGGCCAGCGTTCGTGCTGGACGTGCAGACTGCGTGAGACGACGCTTCATCCAGTCCCAAACATGCTCAATGGGGGACAGATCCGGAGATCTTGCTGGCCAGGGTAGTTGACTTACACCTTCTAGAGCACGTTGGGTGGCACGGGATACATGCGGACGTGCATTGTCCTGTTGGAACAGCAAGTTCCCTTGCCGGTCTAGGAATGGTAGAACGATGGGTTCGATGACGGTTTGGATGTACCGTGCACTATTCAGTGTCCCCTCGACGATCACCAGTGGTGTATGGCCAGTGTAGGAGATCGCTCCCCACACCATGATGCCGGGTGTTGGCCCTGTGTGCCTCGGTCGTATGCAGTCCTGATTGTGGCGCACACCTGCACGGCGCCAAACACGCATACGACCATCATTGGCACCAAGGCAGAAGTGACTCTCATCGCTGAAGACGACACGTCTCCATTCGTCCCTCCATTCACGCCTGTCGCGACACCCCTGGAGGCGGGCTGCACGATGTTGGGGCGTGAGCGGAAGACGGCCTAACGGTGTGCGGGACCGTAGCCCAGCTTCATGGAGACGGTTGCGAATGGTCCTCGCCAATACCCCAGGAGCAACAGTGTCCCTAATTTGCTGGGAAGTGGCGGTGCGGTCCCCTACGGCACTGCGTAGGATCCTACGGTCTTGGCGTGCATCCGTGCGTCGCTGCAGTCCGGTCCCAGGTCGACGGGCACGTGCACCTTCCGCCGACCACTGGCGACAACATCGATGTACTGTGAAGACCTCACGCCCCACGTATTGAACAATTCGGCGGTACGTCCACCCGGCCTCCCGCATGGCCACTATACGCCCTCACTCAAAGTCCGTCAACTGCACATACGGTTCACGTCCACGCTGTCGCGGCATGCTACCAGTGTTAAAGACTGCGATGGAGCTCCGTATGCCACGGTAAACTGGCTGACACTGACGGCGGCGGTCCCCCCTGCGGGTTCGGGGGTTAGAATAGGCCCGCGGTATTCCTGCCTGTCGTAAGAGGCGACTAAAAGGAGTCTCACATGTTATGGTCCCCTCTCGGGTTTGACCTCCATCTTTCTAAATTATTCTGAAGAGCGAGCCAATTGGGGAAGGGCGCCTTACATGGTGCACTGTATCCGTCGTGCAATTAGACCTTTATCCGGCTTTCACGTCGTTGCAATGGTGTCCCGCTCGTTTTCGATCTTTAGTGCGGGGATACGTCCCTGGGTGCGATTACCACGCTGCCCTCTGCAGTGTTTCTTTTAACTGCGACGACGACCTTGGACAATTTTGCACCTAAGATCCAGCACGGTAGCCAGTCCGTTGTGGTGGGGCCGCCATGTACCCTCTTGGTTGTAGCCCCCTGACAACACAGGGATCGCTCTACTGATGCCTGCGCCGTTAACTCCCCACGTATGCCAAGGAGTAGATGCCTATCCTCCTGGGGTATTAGGACTCCCGGCAACGGCCATCCTGCCAGGTGGCCTTTGCTGTGGCTGGGTGGCGCCCGTGGGGAGGGCCCTTGGTCGGAGTAGGTGGCATCAGGGCGGATGACCCGCAATGAAGCGTGGTACATCATCTCTCACTGGCGGCCAGCCGCCAGCAGTCTCTAAGCGTTCTCGGGCTCAATTTAATGCTCAGAAGTATGATCCGAAAACGTTCCCCTCCCTGGCCACGCCGTGGGAAGAGCGTAAGTCCCAGGATGGAGGTAACAGTTATTCGCCCCGATTCTTAGTTTGCACGAGAGCTGATGGGGAGTCTTTTCTCTCCACAAAGCCTCAGTTCTTCGTCGAGCATTTAGAGGACAAGTTTGGGGACGTGGAGGGCTTGTCTAAAATGCGCTCTGGCTCAGTACTGATACAAACGGCATCCTCCGCCCAGTCACGCAGGTTACTTGCTTGTGACAAGTTGGGGGATGTTAACGTTACTATTACTCCACATAAGAGTTTAAATATGGTCCAGGGTGTTATTTTCCATAGGGACCTCCTTTTGCAGTCTGATGACGAGCTGCGCGCCAACTTAGAACGTAGAGGTGTTCATTTCGTCCGGCGCGTTCATCGGGGTCCGAGGGACAATCAGGTTGCTACCGGTGCCTTCATCTTGGCCTTCGAGGGTGATACGTTACCGGAAAAGGTCAAGGTGATGGTCTACCGATGTGAGGTCAAGCCCTATATCCCTCCCCCGATGCGGTGCTTCAAGTGCTGGAAGTTCGGCCATATGTCTTCCCGCTGCACTTCCAGCCTCACATGTCGAGATTGCGGACGCCCATCTCATCCCGATACTCCATGTGCCCCGCCTCCCATCTGCGTCAACTGCGGGGAGCACCATTCACCTTGCTCGCCAGACTGCAGAATATTCCAGAAAGAGCGCAAAATCATGGAATATAAGACCCTGGACCGACTGACTTATACTGAGGCCAAACGGAAATACGACCGATTACATCCAGTGCGAATGACAACTTCCTACGCCGCTGCTACAACACCTGTGCTAGCCCCATCAGTTTCGCGCCTTCCGGCCGGATCGACGAGTGGTACAACTCCTCCTGCCCCCTTGCCAGTGGGGGGCTCTACCCACCGGGTTGCTCCTGTGCCACCTACCTCAGGAGCAACACCATCCCCCCCATCGGGGACGTCGGTCCCCGCTTCTAAGCCGGAGAAGTGTCCAACTTCTTCGGCTTCTCACGCTCGCAAGGGGTCCCTTGGGTCCCTCCCTTCCCAGGTTTCCACCGGCGGGAAGGCTGACGATAGCCAGTGGCGTAAGTGCCCACAATCTGCAGGTCGAAGGGCTTCCTGATCCTCCTCAGTCCCGGAGACTGAATCGGTGAAGCCCTCCCAGCCAGTTAAACCCAAGGAGCAGCGTGAGAAATCAAAGAAGAGCAGCTCTAAGCCCAAGGAACGCGCGGTGGTAGCCACCCCATCGCTACCTTCTAGCTTTGCGTCTGAGGACGAGGTGGAGATTCTGGCGTCCGCTGAGGACCTCGATCTCGCCGGTCCCTCAGACGCCGTGAATAGCAATAGCACTAGCACGGGTGCTCAATCGGAGGCAGCAGGTGACCCAGCGGCGTAATCTGCCGTCCCAGTCCCGGCACGCCTTTCTCAGCCATGGACAAAACCATCCTCCAGTGGAACTGCAGCGGTTTCTTCCACCATCTAGCTGAGCTCCGCCAACTTATCAGCCTTCACCCTTTCCTCTGCATTGCTCTGCAGGAAACTTGGTTTCCAGCAATGCGCACCCCCGCCCTCCGTGGCTATCGGGGTTATTATAAGAACCGAGCAGCTTATGAAAGGGTGTCTGGTGGCGTCTGCATCTATGTCCTTAACTCTCTTCACAGCGAGTCTGTCCCTCTACAAACAGCTTTAGAGGCTGTCGCTGTTAGGGTGTGGACGCCGCAGGCTCTTACTGTCTGCAGTCTTTACCTTCCACCGGAGGGTGATGTCGCGCAGCATGTCCTGGCTGCGCTGATAGCCCAATTGCCGCCACCTTTCTTATTACTGGGCGACTTTTAACGCCCATAACCCTCTGTGGGGTGGGTCAGTGGCAACAGGTCGAGGCGCCACCGTTGAGCATTTATTGTCGCAGCTCGATCTCTCGATTTTGAATGATGGTGCCTCCACACACTTCAGTGTGGCGCATGGCACCCACTCCGCCATTGACCTTTCAATCTGTAGCCCTAGCCTCTTACCATCTGTCCACTGGAGTGTGCATGACGACCTGTGTGGTAGTGACCACTTTCCGATTTTTCTGTCACTACCACAGCGTCACTCTTCTGGGCGCCCTAGCAGATGGGCTATGAATAAGGCTGACTGGGACTTGTTCTCCTCCACTGCCGCTATTGAGCCTCTCTCAACTGATGCCATTGATGCGGTGGTTACATCGGTCACCGCCGGCATCGTCACTGCCGCCGAGTCTGCCATTCCCCGTTCTTCTGGGTCCCCTCGGCGGAGGGCTGTGCCTTGGTGGTCGCCTGAGATCGCTGAAGCGATTAAAGATTGCCGGCGGGCGCTCCAGTGTCACAAGCGACATCCCTCCATGGACCACCTTATCGCCTTCAAACGGCTGCGTGCGCGGGCCCGCCTCCTTATCCGCCAAGGCAAGAAGGAGTGCTGGGAGCGGTATGTGTCCACCATTGGACTCCATGTCACTCTATCGCAGGTCTGGGCCAAGATTCGACGGGTCTTCGGCTATCGGACCCCTGCCAGCGTCCCTGCGCTCTCACTGAATGGAGCAGTTTGTACTGACTCCGACGTCATTGCAAACCGCTTAGCAGAGCATTTTGCTATGAGTTCCGCTTCTCCGAATTACCCCCAGGCCTTCCGCTCCATTAAAGAGCGGATGGAACGTCGGAGCCTTTCTTTTCGCACCAACGCTTCTGAACCCTACAACGCTCCATTCAGTGAGTGGGAATTTCAGAGTGCCCTTGCCGCTTGCCCTGATACCGCTCCCGGGCCAGATCGCATCCACTGTCAGATGCTGAAACACCTTTCAGTGGACTGCAAGCGACGCCTCCTCGACCTTTACAACCGTCTCTGGGTCGAGGGTGAGTTTCCGTCGCAATGGCGGGAAAGTATTGTCATCCCCATTTTGAAACCTGGAACGAACCCTCTGGAGGTGGACAGCTACCGTCCCATTAGTCTCACCAACGTTCTTTGCAAGTTGCTTGAACGGATGGTGAGCCGGCGCTTAAATTGGGTGCTGGAGTCTCGGGGCCTTCTGGCTCCGTCTCAGGGTGGGTTCCGTAAAGGCCGCTCCGCCACCGACAATCTGGTGAGCCTTGAGTCGGCCATCCGTACAGCCTTTGCCCACCGTCAGCACCTGGTCGCTGTCTTTTTCGACATGCGGAAGGCGTACGATACGACATGGCGTCATCACATCCTTTCTACGCTTCATGGATGGGGTCTTCGGGGCCCTCTGCCGATCTTTATCAGAAATTTTCTGTCGTATCGTACCTTCCGCGTGCAAGTCGCGGCCTCGTATAGTTCCTCCCTCGTCCAGGAGAACGGGGTACCCCAGGGCTCTGTCCTCAGTGTCTGCCTGTTTTTAATTGCAATAAACGGTCTCGCTGCGGCAGTAGGAAATTCTGTCTCCGCTTCCCTGTAAGCTGACGACTTCTGTCTTTACTATAGTTCTATTAGCATTGCAGCAGCTGAACGTCAGCTACAGGGCGCAATCCGCAAGGCGCAGTCTTGGGCTGTAGCGCGTGGTTTTCAGTTTTCGGCTGCCAAGACCCGCGTTATGCATTTCTGCCAGCGCCGAACGGTCCATCCTGAGCCGCGGCTTTATCTTGCCGACGAACTTCTTGCTGTGGTGGAGACCCACAGGTTTTTGGGTGTCCTTTTTGATGCCCGGTTGACTTGGCTGCCTCATATCCGGCAGCTTAAACAAGCGTGTTGGTGGCATCTCAACGCCCTGCGTTGTTTGAGCCACACCCGCTGGGGCGCCGACCGATCTACCCTGTTGCGGCTCTACCAGGCGTTAATCCAGTCTCGCCTGGATTATGGGTGCCTAGCTTATGGCTCAGCATCCCCATCTGCGTTGCGGGTGCTAGACCCAATTCTCCACAGCGGGATACGCCTTGCCACTGGTGCTTTCCGCACCAGCCCTGTGGACAGCGTCCTAGTGGAGGCAGGTGTACCTCCACTGTGGTTCTGACGCCAACGTTTGCTGGCCGCTTATGCTGCCCATGTTTTTAGCTTGCCCGGGCATCCAAATTATTGTGTCCTGTTCCCGCAGTCAGTCGTCCATCTGCCAGACCGTCGGCCCCGGTCGGGTTGTCCGATCGCCGTACGCATCAAGGAGCTTCTCTGCGGGCTTGGGTTTTTCCCAGTTCCACCTCCTTTCCGGGCGCCTCTGCGTACACCCCCGTGGTGTGTTCCTCGCCCTTGCCTTCGGCTCGACTTGGCACAGGGCTCGAAGGACTCGGTCCCTCCAGAGGCCTTCCGCCGCCGCTTTTATTCCATCCTGGCCACGTATCAGGGCTCTGTAATTGTTTACACCTACGGTTCGATGGTTGCTGGTCGTGTCGGGTATGCGCTAACTCTAGGGGACCATTCTGAACAACGGTCCTTGGCGGCTGGCTGCAGCGTTTACACTGCTGAGCTAGTCGCCATCTTTCGTGCCCTAGAGTATATCCGCTCCTGCTCAGGTGAGTCCTTCGTTATCTGAAGCGATTCCCTGAGCGGTTTACGAGCTCTCGACCAGTGTTTTCCTCGTTCTCGTCTGGTGATGGCTATCCATGAGTCCCTGCATACTCTTGCGCGTTGCGGCTGCTCTGTGGTCTTTGTGTGGACCCCCGGTCATGTCGGTATCCCGGGCAATGAACATGTTGACCGCCTGGCGAAAGAGGCCACGAGTAAACAGTCTCTGGACGTTGGCCTCCCAGAGACTGATTTGCGGGCAGTCCTCCGCCGAAAAGTTTTTGCGCTTTGGGACGCTGAATGGCGCAATCGGATCATGCCCAATAAACTCCGTGCCATCAAGGAGACGACGACTGTGTGGCGGTCATCCCTGCGAGCCAACCGCAGGGACTCTGTCGTCCTTTGTCGGGTCCGCATTGGCCACTCCCACCTGACACACAGTTATTTACTGCGCCGGGAGGACCCTCCTGTATGTCGCTGCGGGGCGGCTTTGACAGTGGCCCACATTTTGTTGGCCTGCCCCCTTTTAGCTGTGGTCAGGCAGACATTTGCACTGCCTGATACGCTCCCTGCCCTCTTATGTGATGACCCTGGTATGGCTGACTTAGTTTTCCGTTTTATTCGGGCAGGGGGTTTTTATTATTTACTCTGAGTGTTTGTTCTGTTCTTTTGTGTTGATTCTGGCCATTGGCCTACGATTTTACGCTGAGTTTTTAATGTGTTCTCGGTGGTTGGCTTTTCCTTTTTATCTCTATGGTCGGCCAACCACTGTCACACACTGTGTGATTTTAATTTGTTTCGTCTGATCTCTGTAGGAGTATTTCTTGTCCTGTGTCGTCTGACGTCTTTCCTGTTGTTCGTTTTTTATTCTCTTTGGGTGGTTTTACTTTTTTTTGGAAAAAGGGACCGATGACCGTCGCAGTCTGGTCCCTTTAATCCCCCCCCAAACCATCATCATGATGGCGGCGGTGCACAAATGCTGCGCAACTAGCGCCATTCGACGGCCAACACCTCGGTTCCTGGTGTGTCCGCTGTGCCGTGCGTGTGATCATTGCTTGTACAGCCCTCTCGCAGTGTCCGGAGCAAGTATGGTGGGTCTGACACACCGGTGTCAATGTGTTCTTTTTTCCATTTCCAGGAGTGTATTTTCATTCTTCATTATTTTTGATAAATAAATAACATAAAAGTTGTTGACAAATTAGATGCTTTCCGATCTGATAGAAGTGTCACTTAAGCGAGCAATATTTCTGCAAGTGCTGCCTCCGACTTGCAGGTAGTGGTGCTGGCACTGCTATTAACAGCTGACAGTACCTTCCCATCAACACTCCTCTCCCCACTGCAGCCGTAATGCAGGAGCACGACCAGTGCACTAATCATCAACTTATGGGCAAACAGTACTTAAGTGAGACGCTAATCTAAATCTTGCAACACGTAACACATCCGTACCAGTGGTCACATGGTATTCAAGGAGGCAGATTGTCATCTGGATTTGATGATGCATATAAGTATTTCATTGATTTTACTACTTAATTTTTGAATATTGTAATGCACTTAATATAGCTGGCATTTCATTTTGACTGAGATAAAATTGGGTGGAAATAAATTTTTTTGCTGATTGCCAATTTTCTGCTAATAGCCCAGACAGTTTACCTTTCACTTTTGTGTTGTGGTGAAGGCTGTGCACATTGTAACTCCATCTACTAACAGAATCTACAAAAATAGCACCTATATGTGACTCTGCGTGTGGCATAAGCAGTCGTCCCGACTCCAAATTAACTCTTCTGACTGTAGAGCTCAAATGTGGTTTAT
Organism: Schistocerca cancellata; assembly: GCF_023864275.1. Lineage (NCBI taxonomy): Eukaryota > Metazoa > Arthropoda > Insecta > Orthoptera > Acrididae > Schistocerca > Schistocerca cancellata. The sequence continues at coordinate 402,456,108 of NC_064634.1, read as the reverse complement.
CGTGATGTCTCAGAACGGACACAAACTGAACATTGCTACGTTTTGATGTTGATACAGTCTTTATCAGGTCACATTCTATATTGTATCCAGGATCTCCATCAGTACTGTTAACCCGCCCACCTGCTATAACAACAGTATCTTCCTTGGTGAAGTCATTACAAAGTAATCCTAAACATCTCTCAACTTCTCTGACCAGCACCAGGTTTCAAAAATATTGGTGACTTGGTATTCTGATCTTAGTTCAACCTGAAAAAGTTGGTCTACACCTCTAGCATGAGAACTACCAAACAGTGACACTTATTTCTCTATAGTGACTTTCTGTATTCTTACTTTTCAGTTTACTGCTGAATGGTTTTTTGTACCCTTTCTGTACATTCATGTACCTGAAGCTCGTAAGTCCCCTACTGAAGTAACAGATCAGTCTCATTTTTCACATATCAACAAAGCTGAATGAAAGCTTGTTCCTTCTATTACTGTTGCCACATCTCAGCTCTTTTTACCCTTTTCCCTTCTTAACCTGTCCAGATCTTGCTGAATACAGCATGAAGGGCAGCAATTTTCTCCTCAAGTTCCACTATCTTGCTACCTTTACTACGTATCCTACAAAACTACTGAAGAGTCTCATCCACTTCCCCAGCTGCTGTGCCAATGCTGTCACCCTAATGGAAGAAAAGAAGAATATCCATCACACCAAGTCCCAGAGCTACCAATTCTACGGCAAGTCAGGCACTTTTCACTCATGGTAAAAATAATATTTTGGTAAGAATAAGTCAGTTAAGTAACTGATAAATAAGAAAACATGTTTACAAAAACTTGACCCTTACGCAGTTATATCTACACAATCTACTACTGCAAGGTTTCTGAATCAAACAACTTAGCCGGCCACGGTGGCCGAGCGGTTCTGGGTGCTTCAGGCCAGAACCGAGCGACTGCTATGGTCGCAGGTTCGAATCCTGCCTCGGACATGGATGTGTGTGATGTCCTTAGGTTAGTTAGGTTTAAGTAGTTCTAAGTTCTAGGGTACTGATGACCTCAGATGTTAAGTCTCATAGTGCTCAGGGCCATTTTTTTGTCAAACAACCTAAAATGTTCGCTACATTTCAGAAGTGAATAATGAAGAGAGATGCTCTGCTTAAATTGCTGCAAAGAAAAAAAGAAGAATTATACAAGATTCTCTAAGTTTACTGCACCTACATGTAAACAAAAATATCATTATAACCTGACTTAATGATCTTTTTACATTTTTTAGAATAATATGAAAAATAAAACTGAAATCTTTATCAGTAAGCTTGAAAAGAACACTAACACACACATTTAATCTGTGGTAAATTAACTGTTATAATCTTAATAACTTATATTTATAAGAGTGTGAAAATTCCATGTAGATAATATATTTGATATTCTCAATGTAGGAAAAGATAGATTGCTACTACCATAAATATGACCCACAGTATCCAGAAAAAGAAAGAGAATCTCACACTATTCATTCACACACACAAACACATCTCACACACACATGACCAGCAGCTCCAGCAGCGAGGACCAAAATGCATTGGCATTGTCGGAGTTGGCGGTCATGTGTGCATGAGGTGTCCTTACTTGTGTGAATGAATGGCATGTTTTTCACTTTCTTTTTCTGGTGAAGGATGTGGCTGGAAACTTATGTGTAAGTATCTTGTAATTGTGCCTGTCTGCAACTTAATGTGTCATATTTACAGTAAGTAGCAATCTATCTTTTCCTACATTGTTGAGGTTCCAACCTGCCTACATTGTTGGGGTTCCAACCTGGAGTGTTTGATATCTAATATTCATCCTTTCCTGCAGAGCTCTGAAACATGATATGGAACGATGGTTAAAACTTGCTTTGGAATGGGATCCAAAGAAACGTGGTCGAGGACCGGGTGATAAAGTTATCATCTTTGATATGCTTGATGAAATTCTCAGTAAGAAGGTGAGTTTCTTCTTTACTTAGTGACTACTTGTATCATAAAAAGGAGGAGATTGTGAATGAATGAATGAATGATGGCACAAATAAATATTACCCTGGAGGAGAAAGCCAAGAAGTTATATTTAGTGATTATCAGGTGAGAATATGAGGACAAACAGAAGATTTCTGGTCCTAGCACAGAAATGGCATTGATGTCACAGAATGCAGTTGGATAACGTCCTTGACAATCTCGAATATTTTGGTAGGTGAATACACTGTCTTTTTAAAGGCACAAGTATGGCAAGAGATTGCTCTGAATGATTACATTTTTACTTTAAAAATGATTAGGTGTTTATTGGCAATTGTTTAAAATGATACCCAGCTGTATTGCAGTAAGATGTTAACACATTTGATAACTAATGAAAAGCCCAAGTTTCACAAGAATAGTTTTGTTCACAGTTTTTTTTTTAAATAGTCATGTAGCGTGTGTTTAATTCAAACAAATCAACTGGAGTACTCCATTGGAAATATATCCACAGTTGCCGAAAGCTAATAAGTCTGCCTTTTCATTTTTGACAGTTAGGAAATGGGCAGTTGAATTCAAACTGATACACACAAGAATGTTACAAAACTAAATCACAAATGAAAACATTTAGAAAATGCGTGTTATGTCATGGGCTTAGCAAGAGTTTGTGTATGAAGTAGCTGATGCCATAGATGTATCAGAAGAATGAATGTGGTATATTATGCATGATTTACTATAAGAAAGTTTTGTGCAATATGGGTGAAACATGTATTGAATGCCAATAGAAGGCAAGTAAAAATTAATTTTTCAACAATGTGTTGATACTTTTAAAATTAAAATCCAACTGATTTTGCATGCAGGTTTGTTTCTATGGGTGAGAGAGAGGTCCATCACATCACACCAAAAGCAAAATGGTGATCAGACCAGTATATCTTATCAGCATCATCTGGAAATGAGGCCCTTTTAATAAATTTGCCACCCAATGTAATATGTGCCATATACGAGAGAAAGGCACAAAAATTATTGCAATAGTGCAGCAAGTATCTCATTTATTTCTATCTTATTGTTATTGATGCTAGACGTGGAAAAAAGAACAGTATGTGAATAAATTCAGTTTAGGAAAGTTTTCTTGAATATTAAACTTTGCTGATGACATCTTCCTGCTCTTATATAGCTTCAGACATGCATGTGAAACTACAGTATTACAGCTAATGTTCTTATGGATACAGTGTCTGGCAACTAAGATTTTTCTATCTTATCATATTGTTCCCTTAATGTGTCCTCTTATTACTTTTTGGAAACTATCTTAAAGTTCTCAAATTGTGTTCTTGTTGATATTCGTAGCTGGGCATTCCATTGTTTGTTATATACTTCTTATTCTTCATTCTTGTTATATACGTAATTTTCTGCAAATCTGTTTTCACATCTTTCATACCATCTGTGGGCTGTTGAAAAATTGACCTTATAGTATTATCAGGGTGCAAACGCCCTGGGGAAAATGTGGGGGAAAAACTGGGAATTTTTCATTATATTAGTTTTTTGTCAAAGTTCTGAGATTTTAACTGGTGAGAACAAATGAAGAATTCAACTTTGGCCTACTACTGCAGAATAAAACTGCATCAGTAAAACATAAACAAGAGAATAACATCAAAATAAAAATTTAGTTGCAAAGAAAATGCACTATTTACAATAACAAAACACAGCACACATACAAGCCTCTGCCAATAGCAAAATGTGTCAAAGGCTTTAGGATGAAGAGTGCAATACTTCCGAACAACAAACTACTTTTGGTGAGGGTGACATCACATCTGTTAATATTTCTAAGGGGTCGCAAGAAAATATTGTGAATGGTTGTTTGAGAAGCGTTACTTTCAAAGTAACATTCCTTGTATGTGAGACAAATTATGTTATATGTGAGAATGTGTGATGAATTTTTGAAATTGTGTGGTGTTTGACTCTTTCAAAACTTAACACTTTAAGGAGCAGCCACTTAGAAAAATTTCAGGCCTAAAAGACCAGCCATTTATGCCATCATTCGAATTTGATGTACGTTAAAGGGCAATATGCGCTAAAAATGACCAAGCTTCAAGGCTAGTTTTTCATATTTTTTTAAGTTCTTTCATAAATTACAAACTGTGCAATATTATGGCAAAAAGTATAATTAACCTTCCAAAATAAAAGTGGAAGGTGATTGCTTTGAGCAATTTCATGTGTAATTGGCTTTTCTATGGAAAAGTTGAAGTACTAGACAGAGCATGTATTCAGTCTGTTTACACAAGAAATGTTCTGTACACAGGAGTGAAAATTACAATCATACTTGTCTGAGATATTCAAATGCTGTAATTTAAGCAGTGCTCTTAGTATCCTGCCTAACCACACGCTGGAAAAAATAACAAAAAAATTTTTATGACTTGTATTTTATGTGAAATTTCAGCTTTTCTTATTGAAAAATATCAATATTTCGCAAAGCAAAAATACATATTATCACGCCATATATTCCCAAATTTGTAGTTCACTGCCAGTCCACACGGAGCGCTACTACGGTCTCTGTTAGCATGCTGTAATGTGCTGTATTCGGTGAATTTGTATTTATACTTTTGTAATACCAAAACATTCAGTTTAGATGTTGCCGCACATTAAAGATCTTTCCAAAATGTGTTGTTCTTTGCTGGGATTGCCGGGAAGTCCTACACTGCTATATAAAACTTATACCATTTAAAGAACTGATATGTTTTACAACTCCAAGAGAAAGTATATTGTACTTGACATGGAAAGAAAGTACTTCATGTGAAAAAAAAAGTTTATTGTGCTTGACATGGAAAAAATTACTTTACATGAAAAAAAGTTTATTTTAGACCGGGAAAACCAGGAATTCTTTTTTCTTGTCCATGTATGTACCCTGATTATGTACTGTTGTGCCATGATAAGTTGACCATGCACACAGTGACTGTCAAGAGTGGCAAGAGGCATGCCTTGTTGCCGTGTTGTGACTGCTGTGAGCAGAGTAGCAGTGAGGGGAAGGCAGCATTGACACCTTCCCACATTGCTGGCACCATTACCCATGTTTTGTGCTTATATGAATGCAGTGGTCACATACGTGGAACATTGACAGCGCTTTGAGACAGATGGATAACTTCCAGCTATTGACAATTTTCTCCATTGCTCACAACACTAGTAAAAAGGGTCAGCTTATCGTGGCCAAACAGTAGCTTTTTATGGAATGAATTTTGTGTCATGCACATAACACTTGCAATGTATTATTATACGGTGTTAGTAAAATGTGGTTCACATTTAATTCATGTCCATTGCTACAGAAGTGACTCAGCATTAGCAAAGTTTGGAGGAAGATGACCCTTTCATAGTATTGTTTTATTCTTTAATGGAATCTGTTTATTAACGCATTTAATTATTGTGATTTGTTGCTAACACAAGTGATTCACAACAAAAATATATAAAATTATATTTAATATAAAATACCACACCTCATATCCACATAATTGTGTCCACAGATTGTGCAGTTGTTTGTAGTGCCATTGTATTTGCACTGCAGTTATGTGGTAGACAGTTCAACAGCACTCTCAACATTACAAGTGTGGCTTGAACGAGATACTGCGTTAGCTGTGAATGATCAAGAGTTGCTTTTACCATCAGGCAAACCACCTGAGCCAGATGCTGGGGCCATGCAGTGCTGGAATCAGAAGTGTATTGAGGTACTGATCACTTGCTCCTTGTATACTTTTCTGGTTGGTTACTAGCAGTTTTTGAATGGCCTGACTCATGTACATCTCTTTGTGTTACAATTTTAGGATTTCGTTAGAGTCATGTTCACCATTCATGGGGTTACTTTTGGTATAATAGAATGCTGCTGGTAATATTAAGTCCTTGATTTTTGTCATTTCTCATCTGTAAGCGCAACATGAGTCAGAGGAAACTGCAGAAGGTAGTTGTAGAGCTAAGTAATCATCCAATTGAGTTATGTACAAGCAAATATGTAATGAGGATTTTTAATAACAAGTTCATTCTATACATTTTTAAAGCAGCATGAAAACAAAGATTATATGGTATTGCAAACAGTAAATTTTATTTTGTTTCATATGGTAGTGATTGGTTAAAAGTTTTCCTTTAATTTTGAGATGAGGATTCTTAGTAATATCCAGAATGAATCATAGAGTCATTAAAACTATATATTTACCTAAGGACATAAGTAAAAATTTTATGAACTATTTAAAAAATTATTTATACATTTTCTGGAATAAATAAGAATACCAGTTTGCAACATAAATTGATCAGCTCAGAGACTTGGGCATTCTTTCCAAAAAGAAGGCTTTGACATGTTCCCCCCCCCCCCCCCCCCCTCCACGCATTCCTGTAATACTTCATTACCTCTAGAAAGAAAGTGACTGCTAAAGCACATTACCAAGTGAGGTGGAGCAGTGTTTGTGCACTGGACTCACATTTGGGAGGACAACAGTTCAAATTCCAATCTGGCCATGGAGATTTAAGTTTTCCATGATTTCTCTCAATCATTTAAGGCAAATGTTGGGATGGTCCCTCTGAAAAAGGCATGGCTAATTTCCTTTCCCATACTTTTCTAACCCGAGTTTGTGCCCAGTCTTTAAAGATGTTGTCGTCGATGGGTCATACAACTCTAATCTTCCTTCCTTCTAAAGCATATTTGAATGATTTGGAGAGCTGGAAGAGGCAGAGTATTCCAACATCTCAAACACCAGAGATGTGCTTTCAGTAGTGCATCAGCTGATGTTGGCCTGTGGGCATGTAATGGAAACAACAACACTATTCCATAATAGAATGCTGTGTTTGGTATGATTTGCTGGCTTGAGTTACTTAGTTAGCATATAATGATATCATGCACTGTTGATTGTATCTGCTTCCCCATTTAATCACCAGAATAGGTTTTTTTGAACCTGAAATGAGTCACAACAGTAGACAGACTGGCACAATTTTGGCCAGTCGTTGATACTGTGCCACAGTACTATCAACCATAACAGTATTAGAAACCTACACACATCAGTAAGAAAGTCACCATTGCTTGTTGTAACCATTCAGAATCCATAAACTCAATAGAAGAGGTAGTCATTATCAGCACAAGCTTATAGTTTTACCATTTTGCTATATTTCTCTCCTGAGACTATGTGATTCACAGGAGGAATTTTGGATGTGAAGCAGTAACCTTTGTTCATAATGCAGGAGAAATATGACACAAAATATATGTGCCAAACCTTTGTTCCCACTTTTAAGTAATTGTATCTACAAAAGGAAAAGGCAAACTCCACTTATTTGCATAACACAGTATGATAACCAAGCTGTTTACAATATATTGTGTTATGACAGGCCAAAGTCTGTAATAGGTATTACAAAAGAATCTCAGGTAGTAACATACGCAGTTGAAAAAAAGCATTGTTTCTTCACAATAAAATTTAAAGTTTTTTCAGAATTATTATGTCTTGATATCAATATTTCCTCTCCAAAGGGTTCTTTCCACTCAGGTAACAACTTGCCATGGGGAATGTTGTGTTAATTGTGTAGTATGAACCCTATAAAGGATGATTTTATGTTTCTGTCACTAAAAATTTTCCAAAATGGAAATAAAACCCCAGAAATACAATCCCACTCATCCTTCGATACAGAGTCTGTGAGGAACATTTAGATGAAAAAGAGTTCATAGTTGATGGAAGACAACACTAGGAAAATTCTAAGCACAGAGCCATGACCATTAATGCATAAGTATGAATCTACATCAGATTTTTATGTCCAAAACTGTGGTTGTTCAGCTGCAACACTCTAGTGATAATGAAAGACAGAAATTACACAAGGATGTATGCAACACATATTGAAAGATGGTTCTGAGCATCAGAGTGAAAACTACAATGATACCTCTCTTCTCCGCCCCCCTCTCTCCCATTTACCTGTAGCAAACCTTTTCATTAGTTAAATCCAGACTAATAGTGATTGGTGTTTCTTATTCCACTGAATAAGATAATTTTTCTATTTCTTAATATTGATGAACTTTTATCACAGACGTGTGTGCCAACATTCTGTTGAGCAATAGCTAAACTCATTCTTTGTCCCCAGCTCCCTCTCCTTTTCTCCCACATCCTCCCTTCTTCCACTCCCTTCCGCCTCCCCTCCCACCCCTCACTTACCCTCTCCTCTTCCACCCCTCGCTTACCCTCTCCTCTTCCACCCCTCGCTTACCCTCTCCTCTTCCACCCCTCGCTTACCCTCTCCTCTTCCACCCCTCGCTTACCCTCTCCTCTTCCACCCCTCGCTTACCCTCTCCTCTTCCACCCCTCGCTTACCCTCTCCTCTTCCTCCCCTCGCTTACGCTCTCCTCTTCCACCCCTCGCTTACCCTCTCCTCTACCACCCCTCGCTTACCCTCTCCTCTTCCACCCCTCGCTTACCCTCTCCTCTTCCACCCCTCGCTTACCCTCTCCTCTTCCACCCCTCGCTTACCCTCTCCTCTTCCACCCCTCGCTTACCCTCTCCTCTTCCACCCCTCGCTTACCCTCTCCTCTTCCACCCCTCGCTTACCCTCTCCTCTACCACCCCTCGCTTACCCTCTCCTCTACCACCCCTCGCTTACCCTCTCCTCTACCACCCCTCGCTTACCCTCTCATCTACCACCCCTCGCTTACCCTCTCATCTACCACCCCTCGCTTACCCTCTCATCTACCACCCCTCGCTTACCCTCTCCTCTACCACCCCTCGCTTACCCTCTCCTCTTCCACCCCTCGCTTACCCTCTCCTCTTCCACCCCTCGCTTACCCTCTCCTCTTCCACCCCTCGCTTACCCTCTCCTCTTCCACCCCTCGCTTACCCTCTCCTCTTCCACCCCTCGCTTACCCTCTCCTCTTCCACCCCTCGCTTACCCTCTCCTCTTCCACCCCTCGCTTACCCTCTCCTCTTCCACCCCTCGCTTACCCTCTCCTCTTCCACCCCTCGCTTACCCTCTCCTCTTCCACCCCTCGCTTACCCTCTCCTCTTCCACCGCTCGCTTACCCTCTCCTCTACCACCGCTCGCTTACCCTCTCCTCTACCACCCCTCGCTTACCCTCTCCTCTACCACCGCTCGCTTACCCTCTCCTCTTCCACCCCTCGCTTACCCCCTCCTCTTCCACCCCTCGCTTACCCCCTCCTCTTCCACCCCTCGCTTACCCCCTCCTCTTCCACCCCTCGCTTACCTTCTCCTCTTCCACCCCTCGCTTACCTTCTCCTCTTCCACCCCTCGCTTACCTTCTCCTCTTCCACCCCTCGCTTACCCTCTCCTCTGCCACCCCTCCCTTACCTCCTCCTCGCCCACGCCTCCCATACCACCTCCTCACCCATGCCTCCCTTACCCCCTTATCTCCCTCCCCTCCCTTACGCCATCTCCCTCCCCTCCCTTACCCCATCTCCCTCCCCTCCCTTACCCCCTCGTCTCCCTCCCCTCCCTTACCCCCTCGTCTCCCTCCCCTTCCTTACCCCCTCATCTCCCTCCTCTCCCTTACCACACTTCCCACCCTTCCCACCCTTCCCTCCCTTCCCAGCCTTCCCTTCCTCCCCACCCTTCCCTTCCTCCCCACCCTTCCCTTCCTCCCCTCCCCTTCCTCCCCTCCCTTCCCTTCTCATCTCCCTTCCCTTCTCACCTCCCTCCCTCATCACCTCCCTTCCCTCCTCCTCTCCCTTCCCCCTCCCCTCCCTCACCCTTCCCATCCCCTCCGTCCCCTCCCTTCCCCTCTCTTCACCATCCCCTCCCTCCCATTGGTTCCCCCTCCCCTCCCTTCCCCCTCCCCTCCCTTCCCCTCCCCTCCCTTCCCACTCTTCTCCCTGCCCCCTCCCATGCCTCCCCACTCCCCTCCCTTCCCCCTCCCCCCTTCCCCCCTCCCCACCCTTCCTTCCTTTCTCACTCTATATCTTCTGTACTATTGTATAAAGACAGATTGTCGTTTAATGTTGCTATCACCTATCAGAAAAAAGTACTTTACTTAACATTTTTCATGTTAATCTAATGAATGGTTGGCTGCATCTTTGTAATATACCTAATATATAAATATGCCATTACCAGAAATCTTGGAAAGTTCTTAACTGTTTACTTCACATTTTTACACCATACTTTGATGAACTTTTGGATTGACATAGGCTGTATATTTTTTTAACTGGCAATTTACAGGCTTTTTGTTAAAATTGATTGTGAGAGAGAAGATGATGTGCTATGCTCTGCTATGAAAATGTGTGGTATGTCTTCTTTCTCACAGTCAGTTTTAACTGTGATAACAGGGCATTTAAACCATTAGACTTGTTCTCCCATATATATTCTTCCCCAATGAATATATTTTAAAAGAAAAAATGTATACACAACAACGTGCTCTTTTGCTTTCTTTCTCGCAACCTGTTTTCACAGAAAACGGAAAAGTTTTATTTGTGGTGCAGTGTCTTATTATTAGAATGCTATTATGGGATCTGAATTTCCCATGGATATTTAGTAATTGCAAAGCATTGCCAGGTTTGCTAGTCTGTTATATGTTCTACCCCCTGAGTTCCTTTTGTGTTGTTGTGTTGCAACTAAGTCATCTGTCAAAGGACCTGATTCACTCTTTATCTCGCTACCCCCTCACTGCCTTGATTAACCTTCCGTAGCTCTTCTGCATCTCCATCAGCCCAGGCAACTGTTTTCAATAATCAATAATCAGCCTTGCTGAGGGTTTTTAATCCTTTGAGCTACCTCTAGATTTGCTAGCATGCTGTCTACCATTAGAGAGAGGAGGATCCATGTTATGTATTTTTTTTCTAGAATTTGTATCTCCTCCTCTGCCCCTCTGCTCCTCACCCTCACCCTCACCCTCACCCACCCCCTCACACACCCCCCTCACACACCCCCTCACACACCCCCTCACACTCCCCCTCACACGCCCCCTCACACCCCCCCTCCCCGTCCCCTGCCCCTCCCCCTGCTCCGGCCCCTCCCCCTCCCCTGCCCCTCCCCCTGCTCCGGCCCCTCCCCTGCCCCTCCCCGTCCCCTGCCCCTCCCCCTGCTCCGGCCCCTCCCCCTCCCCTGCCCCTCCCCTGCTCCGGCCCCTCCCCTGCCCCTCCCCCTGCTCCGGCCCCTCCCCCTCCCCTGCCCCTCCCCCTGCTCCGGCCCCTCCCCATCCCCTGCCCCTCCCCCTCCCCATCCCCTGCCCCTCCCCCTACTCCGGCCCCTCCCCCTCCCCTGCCCCTCCCCCTACTCCGGCCCCTCCCCCTCCCTCTCCCTTTCCCCTTCCCTAAACCCACTCCCTAACCCCTCCCTAACCCCTCTCCCTAACCCCTCCCTCTCCCTCTCCCTATCCCCCTAACCCCTCCCTCTCCCTCTCCCTATCCCCTCTCCCTAACCCCTCCCTCTCCCTCTCCCTATCCCCCTAACCCCTCCCTCTCCCTCTCCCTATCCCCCTAACCCCTCCCTCTCCCTCTCCCTCTTCCCCCACCTCCTCTCGTGCTGATTTATTTACTATCCATCTTTAAACATTAATATGGCAGATGATGTGGTTTGTGTACATACATCTTTACATTTAAAATTACATGCTCTCAAAGATATTTTCAAATCATTATTGGCTATCAAGATAAAAAATTATCAGTCATACTGCACTTGATATATCCAACATATTCACGTGTATGTTTAATCTAAATGAAATTATGTTAGTACTTTAGTGCACATTTTGAACTCTTTTTATTGTATAAAATGCTTTTTCTGCAAACCATTTCCGTGTAGTGATTGTAGAAGATCTAGCAAGTATGAGGTTGATCTACTGTTGCAGATGTATGTTATGTTGATGAACAGATTGTCATATTTTCTGACACTATTATTTTGCTTTTGTATGTATTAGACAGTTTGGTATAAAGGAGGACATAATTGTGGTATTTTTAGGCTTTTGAAATGTTGTCTGCAGTACTCATTACTTATGTCTCCACAACACATCTGACTGACTTCTTTTGCCAAATGAGAACTCTTTCGCTCTAAGGGAGATGGCGTGTGGGTGTGTAAAAAGGCATAGTATGCATTTAAGCAATAGCTTATTACTAATGCAAGACCTTAGTTCAACTAAAATATATGTAACAAATGCTGTCTTAGAATGGATACAATCCGTGAGACTCTTCCATGTTAATTTTGAGTCAAGATGTATCCCAAGAAGTTTAGCTGAAACAGTGACATTTCCATCATCTTTAATGGAATGGCTGAAGAGAGAACAGTTTTTTGTGATTAATATGAATTTTATTGACTTGAAACCACTTACAGGCTGCTCTGAGATGTACATCTACATCTACATCTACATGGATACTCTGCAAATCATGTTTAAGTATCTGGCAGAGGATTCATCAAACCACCTCCACAATTCTCTATTATTCCAATTTCGTATAGCATGCGGAAAGAACGAACACCCATATCTTCCCGTGGTTCGATTCCCGGCGGGGTCAGGGATTTTCACCTGCCTCGAGATGACTGGGTGTTTGTGTTGTCCTCATCATTTCATCATCATCCAGGAAAGTGGTCAAATTGGACTGAGCAAAGGTTGGGACATTGTAAGGGCGCTGATAACCAAGCAGTTGAGCGCCCCACAAACCAAACATCATCATCATCATATCTTCCCGTATAAATTCTGCCCTTATTTTGTCATAGTGATCATTTCTCTCTATGTAGGTTGGCGTTAACAAAATATTTTTGCATTCGGAGGAGAAAGTTTGTGATTGGAATTTCATGAGAAGATTTCTCCGCAGCGAAAAATGCCTTTGTTTGAATGATGTCCATCCCAAATCTTGGATCATTTCAGTGACACACTCTCCCCTATTTTGCGATAATACAAAATGTGCTGCCCTTCATTGAACTCTCAGTCCAATCTGGTAAGGATCCCACACCGCGCAGCCGTATTTAGTTGAATTTACAGCCTTTAGATTTGACTGATTTATCATGTAACCAAAGTGTAACAGATTCCTTTTAGCAGTCATGTGGATGACCTCACACTTTTCATTATGTAAGGTCGATTACCAATTTTCGCACCATACAGATATCTTTTCTGAATCGTTTTGCAATTTGTTTTGATCTTCTGGTTACTTTACTAGTCAATAAATGACTGCGTCCTCTGCAAACAACCTAAGACTGCTCCTCAGATTGTCTCCCAAATTGTTTATATTGATAAGGAACTGCAAAGGGCCTATAACACTATCTTGGGGAACGCCAGAAGTCACTTCTGTTTTACTCAGTGACTTTCTGTCAGTTACTACTAATTGTGACCTCTTTTACAGGAAATCTTGAATCCAGTCACATAACAGAGATGATATTCCGTAAACACGCAGTTTCACTACAAGCTGCTTGTGCAGCACAGTGTCAAAAGCTTTTCTGAAATATGGAATCAATTTGAGAGCCCTTGTCAAAAGCACTCAGCACTCCATGCAAGTAAAGAGCTAGTTGTGTTTCACAAGAACGATGCTTTTAAATCGGTGTTGACTGTGTCAGTAGACAGTTTTCTTCGAGGTAATTCATAATCTTCAAACATAATATATGTTCCAAAATCCTGCTGCGTATCAACGTTAATGATATGGGCCTGTAATTTAGTGGATTACTCCTACTAGCTTCCTTGAATATTGGCGTGACCTGTGCAACTTTCCATTCTTTGGGTATGGATCTTTCATAGAGAGAACGGTTGTATATGATTGTTAAGTACGGAGCTATTGCATCAGCATACTCTGAAAGGAACCTAATTAGTATACAGTCTGTGCCAGAAGGCTTGCTTTTATTAAGTAGTTTAAGTTGCTTCACTACTCTGAGGATAACTGCTTCTATGTTACTCATGTTGGCAGCTGTTCTTGATTTAATTTTTGGAATAGTTACTTCATCAACTTTTGTGGAGGCATTTTGGAAGATTGTGTTTAGTAACTATGCTTTGTCAGCACTGTCTTCGATAGTATGTCCATTGCTATCATGGAGAGAAGGCGTTGATTGTGTCTTGACACTAGCATACTTCACATACGATGAGAATCTTTTTGGATTTTCTAGCGGGTTTGGAGACAAAGTTTCATTGTGGGAACTATTATAAGCATCATATAGTGAAGTCTGTGCTAAATTCCGAGCTTCTGTAAAAGACTGCCAATCTTAGACATTTTGCATCTGTTTAAATGTGGCATATTTTTTTCTTTATTTCTGCTACGGTGTTCTGCCCCATTTTGTGTATCAAGGAGGATCAGCTCTGTCGTTTGTTAATTTATTCAGTATAAATCTCTCAATTGCTGCCTATACTATATCTTTGAATTCAAGCCGCATCTGGTGTACACTTATATTGTTAATTTGAAAGGAGTGGAGATTGTCTGTCAGGAAGGCGTCAAGTGAATTTTTATCTGCTTTTTTGAATAGGTATATTTTTCATTTATTTTAGGAGGCTTTGGAGGTTGCAATATTCAGTGTCGCTACGACAACCCTGTGTCAGTTTTGATGCTTGTTATTAACAAGGATTATTTGTTGCTTAGAGGTCAAGTGTGTTTTCACAACCATTTACTATTCGCGGGGGCTCATGAATTAACTGCTCGAAATGATTTTCAGAGAATGCGTTCAGCACAGTTTTGGATGATGTTTTATGTGTACCTCCGGAATTAAACATGTGTTTTCGCCAACACACATGTATTTTTGCCAACACACATGTATTTTTGCCAACATGTTGAGAGTAAATTAAAGTCACTACCAACTACAATCGTATGAGTCGGGTATGTGTTTGAAATCAAACTCAGTTTTTCTTTGAACCTTTCAGTAATTGTATTACCTGAATTGGGAGGTCGGTAAAAGGTTCCAATTATTATTTTATTCTGGTTGCCAACAATGATCTCTGTTCATACTACCTCACAGGAACTATCTGTTCAATTTTGCGACAAGATAAACTACTTCTAACAGCAACAAACACTCCACCGCCAACCGTGTTTAGCCTATCCTTTCGGAACACCATTAGGTTCTTCGCAAAAATTTGGATGAGCTTATCTATGGCTTTAGCCAGCTTTCAGTGCCTATAACAATTTGAGAATCAGGGCTTTCTATTAGCACTTGGAGTTCTGGTACTTTCCCAACACAGCTATAACAATTTACAACTGTTATATCGATAGCTCCTGTATCTACATTCCTTCTGTGTTCGGCCTGCACTCTTTGTGACTGAAGCCCTTTTTGTGTTTTCCCAAGACCCTCTAACCTAAAAAACCGCCCAGTCCACACCACACAGCCCCTGCTACCTGTGTAGCTGCCTCATGCATGTAGTGGACTGACCTATTCAGCGGAACCCAAAACCCAACCACCCTATGGCGCAGGTCGAGGAATCTGCAGCCTACACGATCACAGAACCATCTCAGATTCAGACCCTCTACTCGGCTCTGTACCAGAGGTCTGCAGTTGGTCCTGTCGACTATGCTGCAAATGGTCAGCTCTACTTTCATTTTGCAAGCAAGACTGGCAGCCTTTACCACTTCTGTTAGCCACTCCAAACCAGAGAGGAGCTCTTCTGATCCAAAGTGACACACGTCATTGCATATAACCTCTATTTTCCTGCTGTAATGCTCCTAAGTCTTTCTCAGCTGTAACGCAAGTAGTATCATGTCAGTTGAGTGTGTATTCACACACCATAAAATTGGACAAGTCATTTACATCTCTGTATATAAATTGCATCTTGCAAACAGCTGCCGTAACTTGAGAGAGCAACAGTGTGTCGAGAATGCAGCTTGTGGGATCTTATTCACAATTGGTTTGGTGGTCTAGTGGAAGAGAATGTGGATGAGAACTTAAAGGTTGTGGTATCAAATCCAGGCAGTTGAACGGAATGGACAGTGTCTTGAAAGGAGGATATAAGATGAACATCAACAAAAGCAAAACGAGGATAATGGAATGTAGTCGAATTAAGTCGGGTGATGCTGAGGGAATTAGATTAGGAAATGAGACACTTAAAGTAGTAAAGGAGTTTTGCTATTTGGGGAGCAAAATAACTGATGATGGTCGAAGTAGAGAGGATATAAAATGTAGACTGGCAATGGCAAGGAAAGCGTTTCTGAAGAAAAGAAATTTGTTAACATCGAGTATAGATTTAAGTGTCAGGAAGTCATTTCTGAAAGGCTGAATCACTTTTTTTTCACTCTGGCTTTTAACTGACCATTCACCACTCAATGATGGGGAAAGACACATTTCAAAATATGACCAATTCAGACAGCCAGTTTCTGCTTCCCTCAGATTTGCCATCACAATCTACACATTCTTTGAATAATGAGCAGTAAGTTACTGAACTTTGAACTATCTTAAAAAATATAAGCTGTGATGTAAGACTTAAAACTTGAAATAATCAAATATTTTTAATCAATAGTTTTCTGAAGTCATTAGAGAACAATTGGTCAGCGAAAAAAAAAATATCCAAAATATGTGTTTTTCTTTAAAAAAAATTCTGCTACAAGCCACACACACACACACACACACACACACACACACACACACACACACACAATTGCATACAATATTTACATTGGTTGTAAGCCTATTACTTATGTAATAATGGGCTCCAATCATTGTCATGATGTGTTACTATAAATGTCAGTTTATATGTAACACGCAACATTCATGCCTCCAGAAAACTTTCATGCTGTGCGACATAAATCCTCCCACTCCATGGCTATGGAGGAGCAACCTTAGTGATATATTTTCAGTAAGAGAAACAATCTAGGTTTGCTGACAGCAGAAGCTTTATTTGCACATTACATCTTTGTGAGGCATCTTCAGAATTTGTTTAGCAACTGCACGTAACATGTTAATCATAAATAGCCAAAATTGTGGCATTCATGAAGGAATGCAGCAATGCTTAATATAGGGACAGACTTATAATCTGAAACAGATATATTGTGACACAAATTATAGTAGTCGTGAATACATAACAAGATATGCAGATGCTACATATGACTCTTATGGCTACTGAAAATTGTGTGAAAGTGATGATACTCACTTACTTAACATTTTTCTCTGAAATTTATTCATAACTCTGCACATTGGCCTACAAACTAAATACACTATGCCACACGACATCTGGCTGGAGATGCTTAATGCTACCTGTGCAAATTTGGGCTGGGTCACTGTAATGTTATGAAGAGTAAAGGTCCGAACACAGAAACCTCCAGCACGCACTGCATGATACCCAAGATGTCTAATCTGATATTGGTGTACTGCAAAGTTTGTTTTCTATCACTCAGGCAGAACCTTATCATCTGAGCATCTAAAACCATAGCAGTAGAGTATCTATGGAAAAATTCTATGGCTGACAGAGGCAAATGCCTTGTTGAGATCCACAAATACAAGCATAAGCATAACATTAACAAATAATCTCAGTTCAAACGACAGTAGTATAAATTAATCACTATTTTCAGCAGTAAAAGCTGCTTTTACTGTTGAGAAGCTGGACATGAAGCCATATTGTGAGTCACTAAGAATATTATTTATTTATACAGACCGACTGTAAGACTGTTTTGGAGCCATATGAAATGATCCACAAAATTTGAGGGCATAGGTACAAGAGAGATTGAATGGACAAGTCTTGTCACCTTTTTCGCACAGAGGATAAATTAGAAATTTAGAAGCTACGACACAAAATGCTTTCCTGGATTGTCACATGTTTCTTAAAAATTCTACAGGATGGGACTCCGATGCTGCTGGTCTTCAGAAAGGGTGAGCTGACGTTACCACAGGTTGGACCAAGAATTCCATGGACAGTGCAACAGATGTTGCAGGAGCCACGCACCAAACTGGAATACGTGCATCTGCGTCGTGCATGGGCACATGCAAGTTTTTTCTTACGCCAAGAAGCAGACTTATATTGTACACTCGTTGCAGCATTTCAAACGAAGATGTGAGCATCGTACTGTTAACGTGTGTCGTGTGAGTGAGGGACCAATGCTGTTCATATCTTTATGTGTATAAATGTAACAGAGCTGTCACTTCTGATTTTTGGTTGAGTTTTGCCAATGTGCAGTAGTGTACAAAAGCATGCTTTTGCGGCGATATCTGTTAGTGAAACATTCTCGTGTTTCAAGCCGCGTCAAGTGGTTAACTGCCCACGAGCTTTCAACAGAGATCTCCTCTGCCATTGTCAAGTAGATGACTGTCATGTGGTTGTCATTGCTGTGCTTATATAGCCGTGCCATTGTTCATGAAGTCAATGGCGCTCGGGCCCGTATCATATACGGTAATGTTTTGGCCGTGCAACTGCCAGCCCCCCTTGAACACCCCAACACCGGATCCCACGCTGTACTCAGCTACAATCCACCGTCTCTGTTGAAGATATTGTCAGAAATTCTAACCTCTATGGCCTTGTTTATCACGCTATCCCAAAAGCCATTAGTCCGTTTAATAATAGACATCTCATTGAATGCTATTTGGTACCTGTTTTCCAGAGCATGTTCTGCTACAGCTGACTTTTCAGGATAGCACAGACGGTAACATCTTTCATGTTCTGTGCAGAGCTGTTCAGTAGTGCGAACAGTCTGGCCGACATAGAACTGCCCACATCCACACGGTATCTTGTAAACTCCTGGTATTCTGAGGCCTACATCATTTTTCACAGATTTCATTAGTTGCTGGATCTTTGTCAGAGGCCTGAAGATTGTGTCTATTTTATGCCTTTTCAGGAGCCCTGTTGTCGAACTACAAAACGGTAAGAATGCAACCTGCTTGGGTCTTCCTCAGAGCTCTGCTTCCTTTGAGGCTTGGATGACACTGCTTGTGAGATCTGTTTGTTGTTGTAACCGTTTTCCTTAAATACTTTGCATAAGTAGCTCAATTCTCTCAGCAAGTTTTCAACGTCTGAAAGGGGTTTCAGCTCGATGTACTAAGGTCCTCAGAACTGACTGTTTCCGTGCTGGGTGATGGAAGCTGGTGGGGTGCAGATACCGATCCGTGTGGGTGGGCTTGCAGAAAACGCCATGACCTAGAGACCCATTGCGTTTACAGAGGACAAGAATGTCCAAGAACGGCAGGAAACCCTCCACCTCTACTTCCATTGTGAAGTTGATGCGGTTGTGGATGCTGTTGAGGTGCTCCAGGAACTCTTCTAACTTTTCTTGTCCATGTGGCCAAATGACAGAGCTATCGTCAACATTGTGATAAAAAACAGCTCGGCTTTGTAGGAGCCATGTCCAAGGCGATGTCTTCGAAATTCTCCATAAAGAGGTTGGCAACTACTGGAGCTAATGGACTTCCCATTGCCACACCATCAGTTTGTTTAAAATATTCTCCATAATGTAAGAAATATGACGACGTCAGCATGTGCTTAAATAAATCCACGGTGGTGTCATCAAAGAGCTGGGACAGCAAGTCAATAGTGTCTGCGATTGGGACACATGTGAATAAAGAAACCACATCAAAGCTAACTATAATATCCCCTTCAGAAAGTCACAGACCTTTAATCCGACTGACGAAGTGCGCCGTATTCTTTATATGGCGTCCACTATGTCCAACGTGCATAGAGATATAGGTCGGCGATCTGATGGTACTCACTATCGGCCTCAGTGGTGTGTCCTTCTTATGCACCTTCGGCAGACCATAGAACGTGGTCGGTCTTGGTGCCTTGGGGAGGAGGTTCTTTATAGTATTCTCTTCCAGCAATGACCGTTTGAGAAGATCTGGAGTTTTCTTCACTATTTTGAATGTTGGGTCCTGAGGTAATTTTTGATATGTGTCTTCCTCGAACATCCGTCTGATTATTGTGTCATAGTCGGCTTGTTCCATTAAGACGGCAGCATTGCCCTTGTCAGCTGGTAGGATGACAATGAGAGGATCATTCCAGAGAGCGCGGAGGCCACTGTGTTCAGCTCTAGTCATGTTTGAAGCTGGTGGTTTGGATTTTAAAAGAGTACGGCTCGTTTCTCTACAAATTTCCTCAGCCACATCACTTGGAAACTTACGAACCATT